>NW_015114649.1:104991-117080 GCF_001443285.1 Poecilia latipinna
AAGAAGAGAAGTGGAATTTTTTTTTTTTTCCCGATTTGAAAAAAGTCCTTTTTTTTTTTTTTTTTTTTTTTTTTTCAATTTTAGGAAAACATATCTAACACATTTGCTTGCTACCTGTTTGTAAAACCAACCAGAAGTATACATGTCCTCCGGGGACGGGGGGCTCGCATTCTAAAAGGGACACTCATCTGCACATCTGTAGTATTCAATCATAACAGCACAGCAGCAAATCACATCACAGGCAAATCACGTTGGATCATATTGTCTGATCCAATAGCGTGCTCCTCCGTTGCTATCAATTACAACTTTGGCACCCAACTAATTTGTTTGAGGGCTGGATTGGTAATTTGATTCTCCACTAGCTCACTTGATTTCCCTTACCCATTAATTTCATTTGCACTTGCCCATCAGCAGCACCAGCACATGTTGAGTCACCCACATCCCAGAGCTCATCTTAGCTCTGTCTTATTAATACCGCAAGTTGCAGCGAGTGCCAGCCTGACACACTCGCGGAGCGCAGGCTGCCACTCTCATTCCAAGAGCACCGCGTCTCTCCTTCAGTGGCTCGGAACCTCTTAACCTGTCCACTCTTCACCTCACCGCCCTGCACAAAGAGCTGTTTAAAATGAATTGAAAATGTTTGTGGCACCTTGCTTATGTCTCAAAGTCCTGAGACTTACACTGCCTCTTGCACAGGAATGTATACCCTTTTGACTTTTTTCAATATATCTTGTCTTGTTAGAGCAATAAACTTTAATGCATATTATATGAGTTTTATGTCACAGAGCAGCAAACACATAGTTGTGGATAATTGTGAAGAGTAAGGAAAATAACCAAAAAATCAGGAGCATTTCAATTCAGTCTCACAGAAACGATACTGAAAACCACCTTAAGCTGCAATTACTGAGTCTGTTTGTTGCTACTAGCTTTCCACATGCAGAGAGGAATGTTTTCCCTTTTCTATTTGCACAATGGTCTCAAGTCTTTTGCAGACTCTAAAAATGGTTTTCCATGATTGCTCCAAGTTTAGCTCCATCCGTTTCCCCATCAAAACTCTGAAGTGTTGATATTTTCAGAGTTCTGAAGCAAAAGCATCTCCGCAGCATGATGTTGCCACCACCATATGTTACGGTTGGTATTGTGCGTTCGTGGTTATGCTAAATATTGGAAATAAATGTAAATCTCTCATGCGCACGAGCGTATTCTTCCAGTTCTATTCTTCTATTAAGAATAAACATGCAAAGTTCACAGCTAATAATTCTCCTGTCAACATACTCTCCCAACTCAGCTGTTCATTCTTGCAACTTTTCTGATGTTCACTTTAAGCAAAAATAAATTACATATTGAACCGAATGTTAGTGTTCTGAAATGATACATGCTTTGGTTAGAAAGGGTTGACCGACAACTGTCCTCTAGCTTTAGCCATGTTAGGTCATTCTTAGGAGCATTTTCTGGCATTTTAGGGAAACTCTGAGGTTTTACTCTCTCAATATAATCACTACAAAAAGAGATAAGTAGATATTGTCATTACTGTAATGAGTTTCGCTGAAAAACAAAGATGTGTCAAAGGGGAAATCAGGTTTGTATACTAATTTGTGTTTTGACAAAACACATAATGCAATTAACCTGCCATGACAAGGTGGCATTGCAGTGCAGCTCTCTTTTTCCCCCTCCCTATATAATCAAAGCATAAATAAATGAATTAAATGAATAAGTGAACAAGATCATACTGTGACAACTTATTCATGAAGATTGAAACACAAAAATGAGAAAGTCTTTAAAAAAAGAGTAATAGAAGGTAGTGATATTCCCCAAAGAGGAAAAAGCATCTGCAATAACAAACTCACACACGTCCCATTTGTATTGATGAGCACACTGAAAAGTATTATATGCAAGAGACTAGTGCTATTGAAATTTTAACAAGGATAAATGAGGGAGACATACTGGAACCCTCTGGGGAATCTTCCCTTTTACTCATCGCTCGTATTACACGAGTGTCTTTGCTCCCAACACTTAAATGAACTGGGCTGCAATTTGAATGCTTCTTAATATTTCATATGTCATAAATTGTCTTTCAGTGAGCATAATTTCTTTTCCATATGAGCGCTTAGCAGTAAAGAGTGAATAATAAAGGAAACCCAAACAATTATTTGGCTTTAGTCATGCATCACTGACCTTAATTGTGTCCCTGGCCTCTGTAATGTCTGACAGGTTCTGTTTTAGTTAGAACATCTGTCACATTAGGCCTTTGGATATCTGACTTAATTGCTGCCATTCGATCCTGAGGCTTCAGTTTATTTCATCTGATTACGTTAAACCCTAGTGTTTCGGCTATATGTTGTGCATTTTTGAGACCCCTGGTGAGGATATTTATAAGTAGCAGTGAAACTAAATTCATCTTCTGCTGGTGAAGGAAAACATTACACTGAAAAAAACTGCAGAATTTGAGCTTTAGAGATTTTATGACTCCTGTTTTACCCTCCTCACTGTGGTGGCAAGCTAAACATGGGTCCTCATCATTTTCTTTGAAACTTGAGCCATGAATCCAAGTTTTATTGCTCTCTCTGCACTGTATAAACTTTCAAATTTTTTACTTGAAAAGGAAAGTTCAAAAACTGCCTTAAAAATATGAGAAAAGTCAACTCTCATATGAGCTAAAGGGGCAGTGCGATGTAATTTCCAGGCACATTTTATAGCACAATCAAGTAACTATGTGACCTTCAATGATCAAATTGGAGTTGTTAGAAATTTCTACTTCAACAGAAATCTGAAAAAGTATTTCAGATTTCTTCTGTATGTTTTTGTGTTCTTATCACAGTTAATGTGTCATATCATCAAATAAACTTCAATATCAGACAAAGGTAACAAAAAGCCTAAAAAACTGTTTTAGACGATAACTTTGTCTATTTAAGAGACGCAGCTATCCAATATCTCAAAATATAATTACTTCCTTTGTTAAATCACAAATTAATTGTTTTTATCTACATTGGTCTGATCAAGCTGAATGAGTGGACCCGAGAAATAAAGTCACTGACCTCTAGAAAAGGTTACAAAGCAATTGCTAAAGAATGCAGAAAGCCATTGTTAGTCACTGAAATTATCCAGAAAGGGAGAAAAAAAAAACATGTTTTTAAGAGTGGCTAAGAAAAATTTGCCTTTTGGTCAAAGAACAAAACATGAAAACAAAGAATAAGTAATATATTTCTAGCAAAGCATCTCTCTACAGTCTGATATGACTTTACTATGGAGTGCAAATAATTAGTGATTTTATAAAATATGGAAGGCGCTTCATAAAATATGCTAACCTTTGTCCAGTTACATCAGTAACTCACGCGCATAATTGCATAAAACATAGACAGCAATAAAATATGCAACATTTCCCTGTCTTCATTAAACAAAAAGAAAAAAAATATTAGATAACTGTAACACATAAACAAGATCAAGAAACATTGCAATTATGTATTTATTTTTTTAATTTTGCATTTAACCATCACTTCTCTCGAAATTCTGTTCAATTTAAAATCGAACGGTTTTTCCAGGACTTTTCCACCCCTCATGAATATCCCTATGATCTTTCACAAGTAAGACTGAACTAAGTGGCATTTGTGTGCATAATAAGATGCAGTAATTAATGCCATCGATTCACATCTGTAAGAAAGCTGACTGAAGGGAATGTGATTACCTATATCACATTTCAAAACTTGGAGTTAGTTTCAGGCCCTGTAACTCAGTTATCGTGTGACTGTGCAGAGAGCGAGAGGGCTGCTCTTTCTACGTGATTGATGAGCGCACACTGGGCAGGCTATTAAAAAAGCTGCGGCGTATTCCACAGACAATGGCAATAAACATATTCAGGATGCAGAATTCAAAATGACTTATTTAGGGGAAGAAAATGCAATTTTTGCACCAACCATAACCATAAACCTCAGATTAATGGGTAATACTGTGAGCACATTGAAATGCGCTCCTGAGCAAACACAAACAACTACACACTGGCTGCTCTTTTGTGCATGCTATCCTGTGTGTAAATGTTTTTGTCAATGGCTCAGCCATCAGTACCTGCTAGAAGGTAATTAAAAATACTCATGTTCATCAAGCACGTTTTTTTCCTAATATCTGGACAGTGAACAGATAAGCTAAAAGATGTTAAAAAATTAAACTGCTTACAGTAGATGAGTTACTCGCAACATTTGCCCACAAATTAGCATGTCATATAGCTAAAGTTGATGGCGTACTTAGCTTCTTACCGGTAGCTTTAGTGGCCGGTTGCCCACCACTGGAGCTGATTTAAGGGGATCTTTATGTTTGTTTGTTTATTTGTTTGTTTGTTTTTTTTTATGATGTGCCTATGCCTAATGTGCAATAAGCTATTTAAAGATGGTATAATTTTATCTAAAATCAGGCATAGGCCACTACATGGGATCTAGCAACTGTGTTTACTTGTTCATGCAGTGAGCATCAAAACAGCTTGGTTGCTCATTGAGATTTATGGCCATTCGCTTACTCAGACCTTTCTCAATGTTGCACCATGACATTATAATTTGTATTGATTTTGACCAGTCCTCTGCAAACTTTGAACATTTTGTTTTTCAGCTACTGCTGACAACTTAATTTTAATCAAACGTTAGCGGGCCCCTCGTTTGACTAACTTTTAGACAGTGGAGTTCATGACTGACTTAATGACATTGACGTGACCAGAATCTCTGGTTGGAATCCAACTCCAAATATGTTTGACAGTTGCTATGGTGCATTTGTGTTGATTTAGATGTTTATGTAACACAAGACAAACCTACGTCATGCTGCTATACTATTTTCAGGGAAAATACCTTTTTTTTCTGGCAGCCATTCCAGACAAGACATATTTTTTCCAAACTAATGCTAAATTATTAAATTAAACATTACAATGCAAGGAAATTTTGCAACTAACTTAAAATTTTCCACTTGTAAATTTTCTTTGTATCTTATGAAACGCTTGATCTTATAGACTAATTGCAACAGGATGTCATCAGTGGCAGCTCCACTCGTTGGTTTCAGTCTGATTGGCAAAAGACTTGTAGACTCTAAAGTAATATGTGAAACTTGTCAAAAATAAATAAATAAATAAGAAGAACTTTTGAAATTTCAAAATTGCAAAAAGTTGTTTTGCAGATGAATGCCCGTTGAAGTTTATTAAGGAACTGAACATTCATTTTATTTTTGCTTAAGAGAAGATTAAAACTAGTTGTGGACACCTACTTTAGGGAGAGATCTAATTGGCTAGCAACACTGTGAATCATTGAGGTTGCAGTTTTGTGGAAACTCAACACAATAATCACACCCATTATTTTACATTCCCAAGTGCCAGCCTGGAACTTGAGGATTTAATAAGATTTTGGTCAGTTCTGCTTTAAATTAGCTATTTTTGATGCTTTATGATATCCCAAACAATAATTACTGGATCCAGTAGCTATAACTATACAATTTTTTTTATATTTTTAGTTGTGTGAGTTTGTAGCTTCACAAATTGATGGTTTGAAGCTGCACTTTGCTCAGTTTCTAATAAAATACACTGACAATGAAAATTAGGAATTCCAACTTACCTTAGTTTGACAACTTCTGCAGGCTATAACGGGCCCACCACTGTGAGCAAGGCTCATCCTTAACCATTAGGTTCGTTGCATTTCCTCAGAGATTGTCTTTGTGAATAAAACCTTCTGGTGCCTCAAAATATTGCATTTCTTGGCCCCAAGTGAAAATAATTGGCATCTGACAGCTTGTTCACTTCGGAGTGTCCTGTGTATTAGTGATTGCCAAAGAAGACATTTCAGATACTGTCATTCAACTGTTGCACAATCAACTATCAGGAGATGAAGACGGCTTTCTGGTCTTTGATTTTATTGGGGTGAAAAGGTGACTGTGACTATTAACCTGTGATTTTGCAAGACTGACCATAACTCCCCAGATGTTTCTTTAACCACAATGAGAAACATATTAAAAGTCTTAAATCTCGGGGTGCAGCAGTGGTGCAGGATGGAAGGCCTCGGTCCTATGCAGCTGTTACAGATACGAGTCCCTGACCCATTGAGCTTTGGTTCATCTGATTCCCCAATCAACTTGCCTGTCGATTCACTATAAAATAAACGCCACAAGAGCCAAAAACCATCCAATAAAAAGAAAAAAAGTCTGACATCTCAGCACTGTTCAGCGGACCAACAAATAGTAGCCTCTTGTAGAAAGAGAAATACTTTTGGATATGTAGAGGTGATTAGCACCTCTACATATGTAAAATTAAAGAGCTACTGCAGAGACTGAAATGTTCACAGCTGCATGGATAATTTCTAAATTTGCTTGTCATACAGATATCCATACGGAAGACGGAGCGCATGCATCTGTAAACTGATGAAGATGAGAGTTTAAAGCCAAAGTGCTTTTCTCTTCTTAGTAGTTTTGCTATCACGGAGCTAACCATCTAGCTTGACAGACCTATTTGTGTTTTTCCTTCTTGTCTTGTCCCGACGCCGGACTGTTTCGCCAAACGCAGAAACGCGCTTACTGCTCGGTTCCTCATATGTGATGAGAGGCGAGCGCAGTTGCGCTGCGATTGGGCACAGGTGTTCCATTATTTAAAGTATCTCCTTGGGCTTTCGAGCGCTGACAGTGAACGAGATAAGACTTCTCTGCGCACGCCCAACCCTCCCCTTTTCCTGCAACACCCCTCCTAACAGCAAAAATATTACCCGAGCTTCCCTGGGGAAAAGCTTAGGGGAAACGTGATCTGGAAGGGAGAGGCAAATCCACCACAACAACAGCTGTTTCCAAATCACAACAACCTGGGGAAGGGTTGTGGGTTATATTTTATGGGTGCAAAGGGACCACGGATGTTCATTTATTTATCTCCACCGTCAGCACTGAGATGTTCGTGCATGTGTGCTTGTGACAAAACACCTCATGGCTGACTTTCTACCTTTACAGGAAGAACGCGAAGGTGAGCAGTCCCACTCAGAAGGCTGCAGCCATTATTGCGCCCATGTAATGAATATGTAAAAGTAATCAATTTTGTGCGTCAAAATATTATAATGAATGTATGGAACGCGGAAACGCGCGCTGAGCTGGTTTGGTGCCATTTGCTTTCCTCTTCACTCACTTTCGTAGATGCCACTTCATCCATGGGTACAATTATGTTGAGAGCAATTTCATATTTCAAGCATGCAAATATTGAGTCCGTGAGGCCACAAACAGTTTATATGCAGGAAAATATTCAGGCTGCAACACAGAAATCCTTTCAAAGTGCTACGCCAGCTCAGTATTTTAAATCTAAATTAGCTCTCATGTGCATTCAAACACATTCATGGTCACACACACGGTTACAAAGGCTGAAATTAGTCAAATGATTCTCACTGGGGCGAACATCAAACACACATGCATCTGGCGGGGTAGATGGCGGGGGCATGTTACTGGAGCAGAATACAAACACGGTCATTAGCAGGTGGAGCGGGTTAATCAATGGCTATGACCTTGGATGTATTGGTGTCTACCTTCTCCTTTTTGCTACAAGCTGTTATTAATTTTGTGTATCTCCCAATTCTCATGCACAACAAGCTCATCTGCAACAATTTTTTTCACATTGTTGGTCAAACTACGAGCTGCGGATCCTGATCAGCAGGGACAGAGATGTGATCCAGCCTGCATGAAGTATATATATATGAAGAAACACAAGCCACTCACTAGCATTAGCATAAGACTAAACTGGTTAAGGATTTTGCATGAAGAAACATTAATTAGTGCATCAATTTTTGAGGATTGGGTTAATTGTGTTTAGTTTGTGATCTGCTCCATTTGTTTTGTGTGAATTTAAAAAGACGTAGACATTAAATTACAACTAACAGCATTGGATTTTGACAGTGTTCTGTCATTGCAAAGCATGAAATGACCCCAAAACAAGAAAACGTGGTTTCCGGTTTGTAATGGTGCAATAAAAAGATACAATATAAAATCACTTAACATTTGTGTCCTTGTGGTGAACAATTGATTTAAAAGTCCCATGAAATACAACCATCTATGAAAATTATATGATGACAACATTTTCCAATCTTTAATTTTTTTTTTCCTTTTTAACCACATTTCTACCTTTTTGTCAGTGCTATATGGATAAATGAATATATATTACAAAAATAGTACTGACAGAACTCGCACTGCATCTTAAAAAAAATATGTAATATTGGAAATAAAACACACGGATCAAAATATGTAATCATTCAGTCAATCATCTTCACACAAAAGTCACCTGAAGGCAAATTACAAGACAAACATATCAGAATAATGATGTATAATTAATATATTGAGGGACTTAAATTATTGTAACTCATAATTAAATCCATCGTACAATGCAATACTGTCAATTTCTGATGTATTTTTAATATCTGCTGATTGTTCTTTGTTTCTGTCCGTGGACAATGCCTCTGCTTCTGCTTATTTTCCTCCAGATGATGTGATCCGTTCTCACACTTCATTAGTACCTGGAAGAGCAACAAAAGCAAACAAGGAGAAAGGAGAAAAGGCTCCGAGATGAGACACAGCACATAAAGAAGCCAGCAGAACGGAGCAACAAGATCACAAACAGTACATCGCTATCATAAAAAAAAAAGAACAAAGCTGTGTCTGACACAATAACAAAGCAACCTGATTTTATTCTTTGTGAGTAAATAAAATAGTCTAATTACTTTTGTAAGAAAGCCACACACATAGCACAAAAAAGAGCTTGCTCAAAATCCAAAACAGCAGCTGGCAAAATAGACATGTGTTGGTAATGTTACCCCTTTGTCATTCATCTTCACAGTTTTTGATAGATTAGGATCAAAAGTGTTACTCTTTTCTACTGGCCATGCACCAATTTGTGCCTTTCAGGAGGATGTTTCGTACCAACTTTGACAACCAAAAAATTTGAATTGCTTCAAATATTCATTTCAATATACTGACTTAAATGTGATTCCAATAAAAATCTTGTTTTCATCAGGGTTTATAATCTGTCAAATTAACTACATTCTGGTGTCTTTCAGTTGTTTTTTTACTGAGTGATTATCTATCTGTATGGACATGGGGTGTAACTGTGATTGTCCTGGTAACATTTATATTTTACACTATGAAAAACATTCTTCCTTTATTTTCTTTAGGGCAAGGGGATTTACATTCCTCAGTGTATTTTTAAAAGATGTTGCCTTTTACAAGCACAGTTGTAGCCAACCTGCTTGCCTCTCTTGACACAAACTTACTTTGTTCTAAAATTTGGTTATGGAAATGTGCCTAATACACAGTTTATGTTGGGCATCTTTTCAGAAGTTCAGATCTAGTTGACCGCAGAATGGAGAAAGCTTCTGGATCTCAGCAAATGTGTGGCCATACTGTGGTTCATTCCAGGCCTCTTTGGCGGCCAGAAATACATAAGCATGAAATGCATCTGCTCTGAAATGATGCTATTTATTGTGCTTCTTTATGTAATTTTGGAAATTCTGTAAAGATTCCCTGGGGTAGCCACATAAGGTAGTTTCTCTAGAGTAGTTTCTAACATTTGGAAGCTGCCATTTGTTTCTTTTACTGTTATATTTGAAGATGTTTTCTGGATGAAAGATCTGAGAACTGTTGCGCACAGCAACTTTTCACCAAGGGGATTCTTCCCCATCTTTCCTTTTATGTGGCCTTCTCTCAGTTATTAGCTGGTTATTCTCAGATGTTTTTCCCGTTTTTTTTTTTTTTTCATAATTTTTCACTACCATCTGTCTGTCCTGTACTCTGTAATCAGTTTGCTCATTCATAGCCCCCCATGCCTTAGCTTCACCCCTGGCATTCTCCATTCAGTCTCCAAACTCAGAGAATGATATGCAAGTCTGAGTCAATCTACCCCAAGTTCTTGGATGTTTGTCAAACAATACTAGAACAACAGCGTGATTTGTTCAGAGCTCGAATCTCAATACCCTCTTGGCATTGTTAAGGGAACTCAGCAAAGGCTGAGAGTGACATGGAGAAAATATCCCATCAATCTACAGGATATTAGCTGCAAGGCACCAGTTCATTCTGCCAATGATGTAAGTCTCTGTGCCAGGATGAGCAAGTGCCACAATAAATAACCTCACATCATCCGAAGGTTTTTATCGGATGATAACTGTGTGTGGGTTGAGCGATTTCAAGCTTAAGATTTTGTCGTTGTGGCGGCAGCGACGCGCTGATTGAGTGTGAGGGGAAGAGGGATTCCAAAAAAAACAAAAAAAAACAAAACTGTGATTTGGACTGTGATCGTATATGGTTTGAAATGAATTCAAAGGATTATTGTCAAATCTTGAAACAAGTGGGGACTCTGGTCCTTAGTTTTATCCATATCTCACTGGTAAAAAATACTAAACACACCACCATTTTTGGATTTGATCAACAACAGTTACTTTATTAAAGAGGTTATTCACTGTCATTGTTTTGGTTGCTTAAATAGGAAATTCTCATGCATTGGAGAGAGCTGGAACCAAAAGCAAGGTTTGAATTGTTGTGGTCCGCTGCCCCTTCTCCAAAACAGACATCTTTCAACTCAGTCGAAATTTGCAGCCAAATGTCTTCCGAATAAGCCTGATTGTCAGAAAAGACCAGAACTGTATTGGACGAATTAAGATGGAGCTTTTAAAACCAAAAAGCAGAGTACAAACTGCACAACATTTGGCACATCGGACCACAAATTCAAACATATTCAACCGACTCCTGTTTTTTTTTTTCCAAAATCAGCACAAGAGCATATTTTTTTCATTACTGCACCATATGTTGGTTGCAGATTCTCATTAATCCAGGACGTGATCGTCTTAAAAGTTTGAAGGCAACTGGACTTCTCTTGTCTTTGGCCTACTTCTTCAAGATAACAAGAGCGGTCCAGTTGTCCTTTATTTTAAAACTCTCAAGATTACTGAAAAAAATAGTGGCTCAAAATTATTAGACCTAAAATTTGTATGGATGTGAATGAGTGTATGTAAAATTGTGTTGTTGTTGTTGTTTTTTTTATGTTTCTAACATGACTTTATGTTGGAATGCTCTTCCCTCATTACAGGAAGGATATTTTTACTTTGTTTTTGTTTTTTGTTTTACTTCCCCACCAACACTTCACCTCTGGGCTTGTTTTGCTGACAAGCAGTTTTGTTTCATCCGAGCTGAGCTGGCCATGGATAAGAAGAGTACGTGGGTGCCGTGTATCATCCTGTACCTGTGCAAACCATAAACTTGCAGGGCAGCTGGGTGATGCCATCAGGTTGCAGACCTGATGGCACTCTCAGTTTTCTGACATTAGCCAAAGGTACTGTGTCAGGGAAAAAAAAAAGTTTAATTTGCTTAAGTCAGGCTAAAATAAATATGTATAATAAGTGGAAACAAAAGCATTTCTCACCAGTTATAGCATCTAGTTCCTGGAAACAGACCTAAGTGAGAGAACCGTATAAAAACGAGAGCGCACATCCATCTTCCTGCCCCCGGCATAAATTTGCCAACGCACAGCAACATTTAATAGGACTTATGCTAACCTATCCAGTTACTGGCTACAAATCTTCCGTTGTCATGCCTCATTTAGCTCAAATTTATCACTAATTTTATATTCTCTCCCGATTGATGTGGATACAGCGCTGCAAACAGATGTTACGCTTAATAACTTGATCATTTACAAGCAATTACAGATTTGTTTACTTGCCCTGCAACTTAAATGAGACAGAAACAAGCAGTTGCTTGTGTTAAAAGGGAGATAGGATATTAATTCATGATGGGAAAACTAAAGAATAAATTATTCTGAGTTAGCTTATTAACGTTACAAAGCTTGATTTTAGATAAGAATCTGTAATTGCTTATGTACATATGCAAGGGCAGTTGGTAAAACTTTTCAAAGAAGTAGTAGCAGTTTGTAGTAATGGTCTGTACTTTTTCATAAGGTGGTGTAGGGGGACGCACACACAGACACACATTCAGGAGCTTTAAAATAACCCATTTTCTCCAAACATTTTTTGGCTGCCTGGTGAATGCAAATATTTTTCTTTATCGTTTTTTTTTTTTTTTTTTTTTTTTTTAATATAAAAGTCTTTTTCCTTTCCCCACTTGTC
>NW_015114650.1:0-10761 GCF_001443285.1 Poecilia latipinna
TCTATTTAATGGTAAGACACACATATATATATATATATATATATATATATAAAAATATATATATATATATATATATATATATATATATATATATATATTTATTTATTTATTTATTTATTTTACCCCTGGTTATGTGGGAAAAATATTCCATGGCAAATTTGTAGACCTTCAATGTATTGAAGGTTTACAGTACCTTCTACATATATTTCGGCTTATATTGCTCTCTTTTTATTGCTCAGTTCTACTTCTAATTTGTTGTACTGGAGCTTATATCCACAGCCATAAAGCATTCTGGGAGATGTAGGCAGAGGAGATGATTTAGCTGCTCTACCTCTCAGGGCCAACTAAGCAAGGGTGGTGGGTAACTCTTTGGTTACCTGGCAACCACCTGTTGAGTAACTTATGTAGTTTCGGATTTTGCCACTGTGCCTCATAACTGAACAAAAATAATAATAAAAAAAAACATGGAGTGACAACTGTGGATGAAACAGGACATGTCATGCCACCAGTTTGGCAGTATTTCAGATATTTAAAACAAAAAACTAATTAGTAATTATCAATATCGACAATTATCGGCATCACAAACTAACATGGAATTCTTACATTGTGAATACTTTTTATTTTGCAGCCCTATATGTGTGCAAACTTTTCAAATTTTAAGTCTAAAAGAACATAACACCATGCAACAAAATGTGAAAATATTCAAGGATATGAATAGTTTTGCAAGACATAATTTACAATCCTGCATCTTGCATGTGCTGGAATGATAATACTTTTGATTTCTTTAAAAAAATGTCATCTGAATGGGTGTTGCACTTACTAAACTGCAAAAGTAAATGAACACCATGGCCAAGCCTTAGGGGAAGCCCCAGAGGAGTCTAACAGGCAAAGGCAGCACTTAGAGACACAAGAAGCCCAAACTGAGAAGCCATTGGCTGGGAAACAAATAGTCTCACCCTCAACTAGACACATATCTACACCCACAACCTCCTCTGCTTTCATTCCTGCTGGATGCAGCGGCGCAGTCACGGAAAGGTCAAGCTGTAAAGTGGCACGGATTCACAGCTGTCTCAGAAACTGCTCTCATTTCATCTCGCCTCTGCTCACTTTCGAAAGAGCCCAAAATACTTAGAGTATCACTTTCAAACAGCAGGAAAGGAAATGGGAAAATGAGGGAATGGAAGAGGAGAAGGAGAAAGCACATCGGAAGAGAGAGGGGAAGAGAAAAGGAGGAGATGGAGACAGCGGAGAGTGTATGATTAGGTTTCAGCTCTGCCCTGCAGCTGTTCAGAGCTCTGGGCAATGATAGGTGTCCCTCACAGTGAATGGAATCCAAGCAAAACATACATGTGCACAATAAATCTAACTAATATATATAAAAACAAATTACTATGCAAAAAAAAAAAAGCAATTTTAAAAAATACAAACCCGAAAATGGTTGTGGTATAAAAGTCTAACAAGTTTGAAGTACAGAACGCCTAGCTTCCTTTGGTCGGTTATCTGTTTGTCTCCCTTGTTCTCTTATATTCCTGACTCTTGGTTTCCTTTTTCCGCCCTCGCAGTCAAGTTCTGAATCTAAAGAAAACGAGATGCAGCATCTTCTACATTCCCCCGAGAGCCACTTTGAAGAAGGATTGTCCTCAATGTTTGTACAACTAGAAAAACAGCCACAAAAGGACTTAAGCTTAAGCATTTTTGGAGTGTTAGTGCACTTGCGTAAATGTGCATGAGCACTTATCTGTGTGCAGCAGCTTTTACCGGGACAAATCCATCAGACCGCTGAAGTGTGTGGTGTGACAGTTGCACCCCAAAATAAATAGGCAGCATCACGGAAGTCTAGCCAAGTTGCGACCCTTTACCAAGATCGATCCCGTGCCAAGCTGCATTGTGGGCCTTATCGTGCAGAGCGAAGGTTGCACGATAAGTTAAATGAATGGATAAATGTGTGTTTAAGAAAGTATGTGAGAAAGAAACCACAGAAATAATGGCCCTTTGAGTGAGGGACAACTGCACAGAAATACCAAGACAGAGTGTGAATCAATTTTAGCGACAGATTCAAACCCGTATCAGCTCCTGGCTGAACTTCAGCCCTCCGCCCTGTCACCTCCTCCCTGGCTCCGTATGATGGATTACCATCTCTGGCAGTCTCAGAGAGTCTGCGAGAGGGAGGGAGGCTGGGTGATGGAGGTCAGTCACAACAGGAACACATTCATTGGAGGGGGAGCGCTGGGTTAAAGAATTATGGTGTGACAGAGATATGGGGTGAACTGAGGGGAGCAAAGGGTCCTTCTGGGGTCAGAGGAGCCAATTCCTGCAGGACCCCATGCAAGCCACCCTCAGTTCAGAGCCATCTAGAGGGATTTAACTCAGCGTCAAATTTTGATTAACATTATTACAGTCCACTTGTCCACTTGTCAACAGTTAGAGGAATGTTAGCCTGGTAAAAACTAGCCCCTTGTTCTGCACTTTGTCTGGACCCTTAGCTAAAGAGAAATGATTGTTTGCTGGATATGTGGACTCTGTTGACGTTTTAAATGATTGGGTCTGTTTTCACCAAATCACTAATGTTTAACAGTGATGTACGTACTGCACCAGCTCGATGACGTGCACCGGAAATTACATGCACTGGAAACAACCAAGTGGGAAGTAGGGTCACAAAATTTTGGCTAGCAATATAATGTCTAAAGCATTCCTCTTGCTCTGACTTTAATTGCTCAATATTTGGAGAGGGGGCCAACATGGACTGAATTCGCTGCCATTGCCAAACCAAAGGCAGACTACATCCTAAAACACTGCAGAAAATCGTCATCAATCATTCACGACTCCTCCTTTTGTTGGCTGATTGGCCAACAATCAGCCAACAGAGTTGAGTTTCTGCAGTTGAAGCTCAACTGTCGAAATTCGATGGATCATGGAAGGGAGATGAGAACTGAGAAGAATTGCGTTGAAGGGCAATGGACAGTCATATAATTCTAGCTGCTTAAAGTCAGAAATAAGATGGCGGAGTGTGTTGGGATGGCCTGAAGTTTTCACTGCCTGCCTGTTTGAAGCATAGATTAACACAGCAAAACACCTTCAGAAATATTACTGGTGGCCAAAAGAGTCAATATCTTTGCTGTGGAAACTAAAGGCTATATGGCAACTGGTCAGCCAGAAAAAACCCTGTATTGGTAAAACAGTACTGTGTTGTCCAGACAACAGCACACCTTGGCATGGAAAATGTTAAAGATTGAGGATGGCTCAAACTTAGATGTTTGTCAGTGAGAACAGACATAGGCATTCATGAAGCTGTTTAATAGGAGATGTCAAAACATGTTAAGGGAATTTTGGCTTATTTCGAACTGAAGAAAAGCAAGAATTTGAGAAGATAACAGGAAGGCTAAATGTATTGCGACAAACATATTTTGTCTTTCATTCTAGATTTGGAAATGTGTGCAATCTTTTGAAAATCTAAGGGTTGAGGTAAGGAACTACAGTTCACACACAAGCTCTTATCAACTTGTCTCTCATACAGACAGTGTGACAACACCTCTGCTTTTAATACAGCGCCTTGAAAAATGTGTTTGAATATTAAATCTTTGGAAACAATTATTGATATTAACATAAGTAACATTATTATAGCTAATGTTATATTTAGTAGAAGTGAGAATAATTGGCGCTTTACCATGTAAAAAATAATTTCACTGGATTTAAGACATATTTAAATCCAGTGAAACTCTGTAGAAGTTGAAGAACACAACAGGCATACATACACTAGAAGCTGTTTAATGACTACATTAAAAAAATATGCCTATCGAATAACTGTAAGTCTTTAATACATTTCAAATGTATGTGTAGGTCAATATTAAAACAGAAATCAAAGTGCAATAAGCTCATGAAAGCAAAACCTTCGCTCCCCGTCTGCATTTTAAAGCCAACCAATAATAAGCACGCAAACAGATTTCAGTAATTCACATAGCTCCCCACATGTCTCTAACTGCAGCAGAGAGAGGAAGTAGATGTATTTTTTTGTAGAAAATGTGCAGCAGTGCCAAGTTTACTGAATTTACTGACCACGCACGAGCACAGAGATTTATTTATCCTCTGTCACTGCCTAACAAACATGTACACTGTGTAGGAAGGCTGAGGAGATGTGGAGGGATGAGAGGCGAGAAGAGGCAAAATTAGAGGCAGACTGTAGAGACAAAACTATAAACCTGCATTGTCAGAGAGGAGAGGCCATCAATAAAAGTGTCACTATGAGGAGAGAAGCGGGGAGAGTGTGAAGGAGAGAGAGAGTAGGCCATATAAAAGAAACACAACAAAACCCGGTGAGACGGGTGCTTCATCTTGCTGGGCGCTAATAGACGTGAGAAGCGCCTGGTTCAGCATTCTTAGCTTGATGGCTCACTCGTCTGCTGACAGGCTGTGGCATCCATAACAGAACAGCACACATGTTTAAATGCAGCTTAGGTACTTAAGACTGACACGATTGTCTAAGTAGAGCAGTAAAAAACAAAAGCAGACCGGCACAGAGCTAAGAAATAAAGCCAAAGATCATGGCAAGCCTGGGTTTATTAAGTGGTCTCCATCTCTTTGACCTTCCCGCTGCGCTTTCCATCTTTGTCGTCGGCTTTTGCTACGTTTCTCGATTACTGATGTCATCATTCAGCCCCGGAGTGCAGCAGAGTCGGCCAGTATTTCCCTTCCTAGAGCACACTGTTTGTTTCCTCAGTTGCAACAAAGACAATGTATGTCCCTAGGTAGTTCAAGGGAAGTCCTAGCTGGGAGAAGAAAAGTAAAAATGCAGACTCAGGACATCATGCATGTGTGAGAGTCAGTAAAAGGTCAGGCTGCTGGTAGTGACCGCAGCGTATCCACATGATTTATCCTCCGTAGAGACTTCTTTCCCCCTCAAAATGTCTTCTCTTCATACGCACAACGTTCTTTTTGAGTGCATAGCACATGGATTATAAAGTGATCAAAAAGAAAACATCTGCATACTACTTACTGAATGCATTTAGGCGGATATTGTGAGAGCTAGCTCCAGTTGATGGGAGTAGCTAAGCCCTGCTGCAAACCCAGCTGATACATTTAATCAGAGATTCTCCACTCTAATAATTCATAAAACAAGATAATTTTTCACATCCTTACTTGGTTCTGATATTTGTCTGATCAATGGGCAACACTTCAAACTTTTCCATGCATAACTTTAGCATGAATTTCTTTCAGCTTTGTCGCAACCAGGATTTGATCAAACCTCTTTTCGACACAACAGAATATCTTCCAAAGTATTTTTAGTCTATTTTCTAGAGCAAATATCTTAGTACACTTAAAGTAAGACAAAATAGACTCAAAAGTAACTATTCAAGAGTTTGTTTTAAGTCAATAATGTCTTAATGTTGATGAAAACACACTTCTTCATTGGCAGATTATTTCATTTATGAGAAAATGTCTTGTTGAAGTCGTGCTTTTATTATTTTTCTAACTTTCTGACACATTGTGTAAAAATATAAATTTTTGAGACCCGAGTTTAGTTTCCTGACTGCAGCATGCGAACCTTAATGTGTTGTAATGGTTGCATTATTGCTGCTTCCTTGGTTACCCTTCATTATTTCTCAAGGACTTCAGCACTGATTAAACCTCAGCCCACCAGGGTTTTCACAAGCGTGAGGGCAGGTGTCTGCGCTCACGTGTCTGTTGTTTGTGTGTACCAGTATCATTCCTGAACAGGAATAATGAGTCCATATGAGCTTGTGGAAGGATCCACAGTGTGGCTCATCCTCTCTCCCCACCTGGCCGGCTCCTCTTGGCCTACCCTTTTATTAGCTTTTCCTCATGTTGGACACAACAGGAACAGCTTGGTCCCCTCTCCTCCTCTCCTCAACACTCACACCTCTCCCAACTCTATTTTCCCGCTAATTACCTTGTTGTATAAGAACCAAATGCTACCTAACGGTTCTCTTAATTGCAAAAGTGGGACACTAGATGATATCAAAGGACCTTTCTAAAAGTCATCCATTCCCATTTCAAGCGGCATTTATAACCAACCCAAGACATCTGTTTTATTTCTGTATCATTTGCATTTTTAAAAGGTTAAAAACCGAACGTAGCCGGGAGGGGGATGAAGCTACATGTGTCTTCATCCATTTGTAATATCCCACCCCACCAATCACTAAACATTTAATGCACAGGCAGGATACACAGTGTATGTCAGAAGATCTAAATACCACTTGGAATCCAATTAAAACTGTACTGGGTCACTCAAGAGTTCAAGATTTTTTTTTTTCCTCCTGGAGATCCAGGAATGTGCGACCGTCATCCACCTGAATAGATGGGACAAAATTAACATTTTCCTTGGGATCATGTCGCCCCAGGTGTGGCTTATCACACTTAAATATACACAGATATTTGCAGTGCTGGCAAATTATTCAACAGCCACAGCTGCAGCAAGAGTTTCTGACAGAATCTTCAAAATGATTTATGGACCTGCTCATTGACCTACTTTAGTGAGGAGAAAGAAAAGAGGGCATACTCATTTATACCCAATACTATTGTATATTCATTCTACATAGCTCATGGACAGTCTTGATTAGGACCAGATTACAAAGAAGCTATTCAGATTTCTTCCCGCCAATATGTTTCAAGGTTCTCTGTCTTTGTGGAGAAGTTAACGGCTGTATGGAAATCACTTCTCTACAATCTCTTGCCAAAGTATGAACATATATTAAATGTTCCTGCCTTTTTTGATGTTATACTCACAAACTTCAAAGTATTTTGTTAGGATTTCACATGGTAGAACAAAACACAAAGTATTAAATATAAATAATGGTGAATTGGAAGAAAAACCTCCATAGAAAAACATCTATGTTGACACTTTTCAGCACAATTACAGTTGCAAGTCTAAGTTGCATCTACACCCCACTCACATGTAGAAACTGAAATCTGTAAAATACTTCAAGTTCCGTCAGACTGGGTGCATAAGGTCTATAAATATCAACACTTAGGTCTTGCCACAGATTTTCATTTAGATTTCGGTCTCAGCTTTGAACATTTTGTTAATTGGTGAACTTCTGCCACAGTCTAATGTCTTTTTCAACCTTTAGGAAATAATTTTGCCGAGGATTACCCTGAATTTTGCTCCATTAACTGTGGAGATGGTGTGTTCAGTGTAATCTACAGATAGTTATCCACCAAACACTAAGGACAACAAGGCCAAAAAGTATAATTATTCTCTTAGTTGACTGGAGTACCTTGTTCCACATGTTTATGGAGTTCCCTACAGTCATGGCCAAAAGTTTTGAGAATGATTCAAATGTTAATATTTACAAAGTCTACTGCTTCAGTTTTTATAATGGCAATTTGCATATACTCCAGAATGTTATAAAGAGTGATCAGCTTAACAGCAATTAATTGCAAAGTCAATATTTGCCTAGAAAATGAACTTTATCCCCCAAAACACATTTCAACTTCATTGCAGCCCTGCCTTAAAAGGACCAGCTAACATCGTTTCAGTGATTGCTCCATTAACACAGGTGTGGGTGTTGATGAGGACAGGGCTGGAGATCAATCTGTCATGATTAAGTAAGAATGACACCACTGGACACTTTAAAAAGAGGCTGGTGCTTGGCATCATTGTTTCCCTTCTGTGAACCATGGTTATCTCTAAAGAAACACATGCAGTCATCAATGCACTGCACAAAAATGGCCTAACAGGGAAGAGTATCGCAGCTAGAAAGATTGCACCTCAGTCAACAATCTATCGCATCATCAAGAACTTCAAGGAGAGAGGTTCCATTGTTGCCAAAAAGGCTCCAGGCCGCCCAAGAAAGACCAGCAAGCGCCAGGACCGTCTCTTAAAAGGGCTTCAGCTGCGGGATCGGGCTACCAGCATTGCAGAGCTTGCTCAGGAATGGCAGTAGGCAGGTGTGAGTCCATCTGCACGCACTGTGAGGCGGAGACTATTGGAGCAAGGCCTGAACTCAAGGAGGGCAGCAAAGAAGCCACTTCTCTCCAGGAAAAACATCACGGACAGACTGATATCTGCAAAAGGTACAGGGAGTGGACTGCTGAGGACTGGGGTAAAGTCATTTTCTCTGATGAATCCCCTTTCCAATTGTTTGGGACATCTGGAAAACAGCTTGTTCGGAGAAGACGAGGTGAGTGCTACCTCCGGTCTTGTCTCATGCCAACTGTAAAGCATCCTGAAACCATTCATGTGTGGGGTTGCTTCTCAGCCAAGGGAGTCGGCTCTCTCACAGTCTTGCCTAAAAACACAGCCATGAATAAAGAATGGTACCAGAATGTCCTCCGAGAGCAACTTCTCCCAACCGTCCAAGAGCAGTTTGGTGATGAACAATGCCTTTTCCAGCATGATGGAGCACCTTGCCATAAAGCAAAGGTGATAACTAACTGGCTCAGGGAACAAAACATAGAGATTTTGGGTCCATGGCCTGGAAACTCCCCAGATCTTAATCCCATTGAAAACTTGTGGTCAATCATCAAGAGACGGGTGGACAAACAAAAACCTAGGAATTCTGACAAAATGCAAGCATTGATTGTGCAAGAATGGACTGCTATCAGTCAGGATTTGGTCCAGAAGTTGATTGAGAGCATGCCAGGGAGAATTGCAGAGGTCCTGAAGAAGAGGGGTCAACACTGCAAATATTGACTTGCTGCATTAACTCATTCTAACTGTCAATAAAAGCTTTTGTTACTCATAATATGATTGCAATTGTATTTCTGTATGTGATGAAAACATCTGACATACACACATGAAAACCAGAGGGCAGAAGATCATATGAAAATATAATATTTGTCATTCTCAAAACTTTTGGCCATGACTGTACATGACTTGAGACAAACAGCAATTTAACATCTCACAGCTTTCATTCAACAAGTTTCTTTCTGCCATAATTTCACAAGGGCCAGCTTTTTGAAGCACACAACTAATTCTTTAGTCTGGTAAAAACAAACTCCTTGGTCTACCCATTGAAATGGAGACTACGCAGCATTGACTCTACCCCTATTCAGGCAGAATTTACAAGCAATCTGTGCTCAACATCTACCCCCTGAGGAAGGATTCAGTCTATTAAAGACATGGTAAATCCATTAATAATGCAGCACAAGTTCTCTAAGACTTCTTCCTCCTCTTTCCTTTTTCTTCACCTTAGCTAGAGTGGCAAGTGCTGCTGAGCTTGAGCTTCGTCACACCGCAATGGTCTTGAGACAGTCGAGTCTGTTTCAGTAGCTGCAATTAAACTTTCTCGCTAGGGTCTTGTTCAACCACTTGAGAATGGAGTGGGAGCAAAGGTGTGTTCAATACAATGAAGCAAGAGGGAAGCAGAAGGAAAAATGAGGTGGTCTCTTGGTTGCAGGACATATAAAATTTTGGCTGATGGAAATAGATTTAGATGCTACCTTCACTTGACCCTTAATAAAACTCATCACTGCCAAAAAGCCCAGTGTAGAGGGATGTAACAGTTCTCTTCACCTTCTTCTGCTTCATAAATTATATTCACTTAAGGCTCTCCCATTTTTCATCCGAAGCCGAAGAGTTGTTGCTTGGTTGTGGGCGTTCATATTCGCACATAGACACACCCTCCATATAGCTTTTACAAAATGGTTACAGAGAGAGTGCCACACCTCTCTGCAGACTGCCTCCTCCATGAACAACATATCAGCACTTTCCATTCAGGATCTCTTAGCCATGTGACGGTCTTTGTAGTTAAAAAGTAATGAATCTTACAAATGTACATAATGTCTCACCACGTTGGACAATGTTTCTTAAAAGTATTCCACGGTGCCTACAGATACAGAAACCAGATGGTGGAAGTGGACTAAATGAAGCAATATATCAGCATTGCTATCTGAGCCCATTTCTTCATAAAACATGCCAACAACCTTCTGAACAATCACACACTTTGCACAGAGCTCTGTATGAAATAGTTCAACCCATGTGATGAACAGTGGTGGGAAGTAACGAAGTACAAGTACTTTGTTACTGTACTTAAGTACAATTTTTGTGTATCTGTACTTTACTTAAGTAGATTTAATAAAGGGCACTTTCTACTTTTACTCCACTACATTTTACAGTAAGTATCTGTACTTTCTACTTCACTACATTTCTACAAAACCGTCGCGTTACTCGTTACATCAAAGTCCCGTTGCGCTTTTTTTCCGTTAAAATGTGAAGTTCAGGGTCTTAAGGTGGCGCCGTAAAATCCAAGCAATAACGTGACTTAGTGTCTGTTGTCACCCATCGCCTCCACCTTTACTCGCATGCGGAGCTCCAGACATGCGCAGTGGTTTCCTCTGAGCGGGAGAAGATGTCTGTCTGATCGTCAGTAATATAATAGCGCTGCATAAACCATAAGATGTGGCGACATGTAAAACCAGCAGCGCTTCGCTTTCACAGACGGTGGGACTTCGTCCAACTTTTAGCGTCACTTGGAAGGAAAGCTTAAAGAAAGGTAAGATCTGTGGACGTGATGCTAGCAAAACTAGCTGTACAGACTGAGACACACATGTTGCATCTGCGATGAAAAAAAGTTGTCACTCATTCCCTGAATTATTGTGTGGAGGTGTTGACTGAGGTGTCGCATATATGGGACAACGCTGTGACCAAAGTGCAATATAGTGATATGACATTCAGGAACGATCCGATTCTTCTGGACGGATCTTTACTAAGGTTGATGGGACTGAAGCCTCACTGAGAGCCGTTCTTTGTTCTTGTAATGCTCTGCGTACACTGCAGTAGCAATTATTTTATTTTATTTCATC
>NW_015114650.1:15435-22663 GCF_001443285.1 Poecilia latipinna
TGACTATGTTGTTGCCCTTGGCAGGACACTAGTCTGGCCCATGCACCAATCCTACAAATCAACTTAAGAACATTTTTTATTCCATATCTCTTAAATTACCTGCTATTAAAATTGCAGTAAGTCATTAATGCCTTGATATAATACACTACCTTCATATTTCCATGTTCTTTCTCTCGTCTCATCTTCTTAAATTTCTAAAACGTGCCTTTGGGGGATTTCATCTGCTCGCACTCCAATAATTTATATGAAAATGGTTCTACTTTAATAAAACTTTATTACTATGTCAGATTGTAATTAATTGGCAGGGGGCACTTTCAGACTAAATGAAGATTTTCACAGTTAATAACTATTGGAAGAAGCAACCATTTTGACTCTGCAATGATATAGTTGTTGGCTCAAGTTCCAGATATGCAGAGGAAAACTATTTTCTGCAATCAAACCTTCAGGCTTCCTCTTTGTATCTTTTTAGCCACAAATGTAATTTAGTTGATGATAAAGTAGTGGACTAGAGAAAAACACCAAGCAGAAGTATTGCATTGCTTCAGATCTGTTGTTTTCAACCTCAGTTCAACCCCATGAGTGAACTTTTTATCCCAACTCCTTCAAACCCAGAAATGTATTCAAGTAGCATAACTACATTTTCCTTACACTGGATTAGGCAAAGAGCATCGGAAACTGTTGGTGAAAAAAGCAAGTACGAAATGACCTCAAGATGGGTACAAATTCACACATGGCTGACAAAATAGATCCAGAACTTTAAAAATAAAAACATCAAAAGGGGTTAAATTACCACCAGTCTTAATGAAATAAAGAATAAATAGGTCCATAGTCCCCAGACAATCTGCTAAGAAACCAAACATAAACCAACAACAATTCAAAATTCTTTTTGCTGCCAAATTATTGAATACACATATGAGCTTAACAACAAAGATATTTATACTTAGGTTATAAAACCATACAACAAATGCAAAGTGTTATTATAGACATTCAGTTTTCAAGTGAACTTCTGAGAATTCATGTAACTTTTTGAAAAAACATTTTCTTAGAAATGTGGACTGTAGACTGTATACATTAG
Source organism: Poecilia latipinna (assembly GCF_001443285.1). NCBI lineage: Eukaryota > Metazoa > Chordata > Actinopteri > Cyprinodontiformes > Poeciliidae > Poecilia > Poecilia latipinna. The sequence continues at coordinate 16,511 of NW_015114650.1, forward strand.
TGTTAAGAATGTCTCTTCTGCTGCAACACACTTAGCATTGAGATGCTATTTTAGGCTAGAATAGCGTCAGCAGTAGGCTAACTCCTTTTAGTACAACTTGCACGCAAAACCGTCTTTCCCGGCGTCCAGATTGAAAAATTGACCTCCTGTCAGCCAAGAGTGTTGTGATCGGTGTTTTATGTGTATTTATTTTGAGATTTTTCTGTGTTTTAGTCTGTTCCCCTGTGAGTCTCAGTGTCTTCCCTGTTTGTTTCCAGCTGTGTCTCGTTTCTTTGATTACCCTCCCAGTGTATTTAGTCCCACCTGTTGTCTTTGTCTCTTGTCGGATCGTCGTTGTGTGTGCATCTCTGTCTTCCCTGTTGCTCCCTGTGCAACCTATTTGGATTCTGTTCTTTTGGATTATTTCATCATTAAAACCATTATTCATCACTTCAACCTGGGTCTGCCTACGTCCTGCTTCTCACCTCACCAAACCACATTACAAATCATGACAAAGAGTAGCAGTTTTGTCGTCCATTGCTATTGTTTGCTATATTTGACGGTTGTGCATCAGATTTCCTCGCGCATCAGAAACGTGCAAATGCAAAAGTTCCATTTTGAACTTTTACAGTTAAAAAAAATTGCTATGAATTGAATTAAAGATTTTAAGAAATTAAAATGGATTTAATTAATTAAAATGTACAGGTTCAAGTCCTGGTCCTACAAAAAGCAGGTTATTTCTTCCCTCCTCTCTTTAAAAAAATAAAATACATACATATCTGAAAGAGTTTGCTTGTTGTAGACATGGAGTCTACAGAAAGTGTTAACAGATAATTACTCCAAACCGCTCAAATATTTGTAACGTTGAAGCTAAAGTATCTTTTAAATCTCTTCAATGAGAGCTGAACATAGTCTGTCCTGTTGCCCGTTTCCTAGTTAGCTATAATAAGCCATATTATTAAATGACAAGTCAAAACAACAAAAGCAGATGGAGACTTCCCACACCACCTCCTAGACTGTTTGAGGTCTCTGGGACCTGCTGTTTGAAAATCCGGCCTAAGTCTGTTTCGGGAGTGAGTGTAGGCTCATCTTCAAAGGTAATCTGAGTCACAGTTCAGGTTCTGCCTGTCATCAACACAGTCCAGACAGCTTGAGCTAAATGTCCATCAGGAGCTATCCCTGTCATTCTAGCCCTGATCACCAGTGAGAGACCCAATGTCCGCCCTGCCATCTTGTCTCTTTCATAGAGTGACAGCAGCTTTATGTCCAAACTCAAAGATCTGCGAACAACTTCAAAACAGCCCCTCTGAGCCAAGAACGTATCAAATTAACCAGATTCATGGCTGAAAAACTCATTTGCCACAAGTCATTACCCGAGCTAACAAGAACCTTTTAGACCTCAGGAAATCATTATGGAGTTGGCAAAAAGAGAACAATGAAATCAACTCTAAGAATAATGTAATTACAGTTGCCTCAAATTAAATGTTGATTTGTTTCCTCTTATTCCCAGTGGTAAGCGGAGTGCAATTTCCTAATACAAATGATGTTTACAAACAAATTATAAAATTTCATAATGTTGAGTGGAAATCCAGGTTTTTTGACTGCAGCAGGATCTGGACCTACTTTGCCCAGCCAAAGACAAGGCATAAATAAAATAAAAAAAAAAAAAAAAGAAAAGAAAAAAGATACGACGTCACGACTCACATGCTACTTCCAGGGATGCATTACGGCTGACGGCTTCTCCCAGGTAGTTCCGGGCCACACAGACATAGGCTCCCTCGTCGGGTTTGCTCCGTCGTCCGTGAACAATGCGCAGGAAGAAAAGCGACCCGGTCGGAAGCAGCATGCGGTGCGAACGTGGGTCATCTTTGTCCGTTTCCACCCGCTCCCCGTCCTTGTACCACTCCACTGTCGGGGTGGGTCGCCCCTCCGCTTTACAGTTGAGAGTGGCAGGCTCCCCTTTGGATACGATCAGGTCAGAGGGGTGCTCCACAATCCGGGGCGGGGAGTCCTCCTGGCGCAGACGGGATCCTGAGGGTAAAGACACAGAACAGTGCAATTAATAACAGAAGAGAGACTATTTTTATGTTAAAAAAATTAAAAACATATGGCTTATTAAATCCATTTTCAAACATAAACTGTCAACAATGTAAACAGAAATTGTTAGTAATAAAACAGAACTCAGAAAACAAAAAAAATAATTAACTCAAGATTAGTACAGATATTTCTATTTGCTAAAAGAGTGAGTTGCGCTCACAAAATGAGAACTGAAGTACATTTATTGTTACCGCCATATGCACAGTTGATTAAAATGTTTCACATTTCAAAAGAACGGCAATATAAGCGACATGTATCTTCCAAAACATCTATCACAAACTTGGACAGTTTGCTGCTAATGAAATTAAAGTTAGCTTAGAGGCTTCAAAGTTAGTATTCTTGATAAACAGACTTGTTGTGCACAACACTCTCACATCCATCAATGAGCTATTAACAAATGCTAAGTGCTATTAGCAACTGTAGAAGGAGATGGTGAGGGACCACCAACAAAGTGACAAAAAGTGTCAAAAGTGTGGAATGAAAAGAAATAGAAGTAGAAAGAAAGTTCACATCCTCAATATTCCAACACTCCATCATCTGGAAACATCTAGTAGATGCATCAAGATCGCTTGTGGCTGCTAACGGGATGTTTTTGTCCCCTTTCCAAAAGGTTGACTTTTATCTTATTGCTAGCACCAAATCCGGGATGTTATACATGTACACCAAAATACATCTTTGCTTACATTTAAGGTCGTTGCTGATTAAGAAGAGTAATGATTTGGAAAAAATATAGACTATAAATATCTATACAAAATTCTTATGCTTTAAGTTTGAGTCTAAAAGTGATGTTTGAATCATTGCATTTTGGGCTATAAAATGTTTTCTTGTTAAAAACAGAACATAAATGTGTTTCACTAGCACTTTTTCTTTAATTCTTTTACTAGCTTAAGTAAAAACTACATAAAGGGACAATGTTTATTCAATTACTTTATTAATGGTTACAATAATCAATGGATTACTCAATTACTAAAATAAATGTTTACAGCAGCCCTATTTTAAAACAAATACAACATCAACATTTGATCAAAAGACCTGGACCGATTTTTGAGCAAATACATCCTGGTTTTCTGGTAATGTGCACATGCAAACTACAACTTGAAGCATGGAAGATTTAGAGTTTCACAAGAGAGATCTGCTCTAGTCAAACCAATCTTACAAGTAATTAGACCCCTACGTGGACAACATAATACTTTTCATACGGTTGAAAAGCCTGCAAAACTGATGTGAATATGAATTGCAAAGTTCTTTTTTTTTCTCTTTATTTGGATGGATGTTAGAGTTCAGGCCGATGTCAAATGCTAATCCCCTGTGGCTCAAAGCCATGGCCGCTCCTTTTCATTAGGGTTGCAGTGACTGAGCTCTTGGAGTCTGGTGGTTAAGATAATGCTCCCCAAGTCTGGGCGCTGTATGCGTTTGTGACCAGGTCTTACCCCCAGAGATAAGGAGCCCTGGGCCACACACATTTACATCACACAGGCCATGGAAGCCACGCAAGAATCAAACACTTTAATCCAGCACCAAACAATCGAAGAACTACTTCAAAGCAGAGCAAAACAAGCTAACTTGTCCAACATTTAACGGAAAGGTTTTTTCGTTTAACAACATAAAATTGTCCCATCACTTACTATGATTTTGCTGGCAGCTGCACGCTAACCAATCAGGACTTGGATCAAGTTGAGACCTGAACTTTTTTTGTCAACAAACGAGTTGCTGAATGTTTGATTGAGCCAAGTTGATGACTATGACCTTAGTTATTAGTGCAGTGGGTTAATAGGACAGATCCATGTTATACTTAAGGCTAATGTACCACAAAGATCTTTCTCCTTGGGCTTGAGCTAAACTCAACAAAGGATTGAAGCAGTTCTGGAAGTTTGGGTCTTTGTTCAGCTACTTTTGTGCACGTTTCCACACTATGGCAATCAACTATAAATCTTTGTACTAAAATTTTACAAGCACAAATATCTGCACAAAATGCCTGTCAAAGCTCCTGAGCAAACACACACACGCATTCAAACGACACACATCTCTGCACAAAAGTCCAGAAGCCCACCACTCGACAGGAATCAGCCATCAGACAGTAGCATATTGACTCCTGAACAGGAGGTAGCCTGTTCTCTCTTCTTCCTAATTTCGGCTAATTCCCTCCATTTCCCCACCATTGATTAGTGATCAGGCCTCGTGTCTTTTGCCAAATGGGGCTACAGATGGGGGTTTGTGCATGAGTGGCTGGTGACAACATGTTCCCACAGCTCATGATCTAATCTTACTGGCATTAGGTGGAAAACTGGATGTTGTTGGAAGTGAAGCAGACAAAAAAAATTACAGTAGGCTTCTAAAAATCATTTTCTCAATCAAAAATTAGTAACAGTAACATTTTGTACAGAGTGAGTTTGAGTTGTGGCAATGAGAGACTCAACCTATACAAGGCAGCAGTTAGGACCACGGCGCTGATTAATAGAGAGCGAGATAAAGGAAACTGATGGACACCCCCCTCTTCCCTTGATGAAGTGTCGAATGCACATTTATTTTTATCTCATTGAAGCATGTGTTTCCCCCGCTGCAATCCAGAAAACCACACAGGGGCTTTCCACTAAAACCAATGTGCACGCACAGGAGCAAACCACGGCGACTACATTCGATTTATATCAGTCTAATTTCTTTAAATCCAATTTGTATTCCATTCTACTGCCTTCTAATCATGTAGACCTCGAGTCTCCATCTGCTCCAGTCTTTCCTGTGGACATGAACGCAGCAGATGCCTCTACTATTGTCCTTCCACTGCCAGGGAAAAGCCGATCTTGGTGAACAGAGGGCCCTACGTTGACGGTCAATGTCCTTGCTGAGTGGGTACAGTTTGGTGCAGAGACAGCAAAAGTCAAAAACATCCCTGTGCTAGAAAATACAGTGGTGAAACCTTCCACTGAATGTGGAAAGCAGTGCACAATTGTAGAGGGAAATATTTTTTCTAAACAAAACTCTGATTTATGCTGATGTATTTTAGGGACCTTTTTCTGGGACGAAATCGGCATCAGAAGTCAACTGGCGAGTACATAGAGCCGTGATCCCCAACCCCCGGTCCACGGCTGGTACCGGATCGTGGACCAATTGGTACCGAGCCGCGCAAGAAATAATTAAATATTTCCGTTTTATGTATTATTTGAGTCTGGAGGATCTTTTATTTTTGAAAATCCTTTAACCGGATTCTCTCGGTTACTTGCGCACCAACATTGAGGCCAGAAGCAGCAAAATGAGTAAGAAACAGATGTCTTTGGAAAGTTTCTTTGCAAAGGGGAAAAGGCCCAGAGAAGAGACAGGAGAGTGGATTTATCCCGGACCGGTAGGTGAGCCCCACATTACAAGCCCGCTCTGCGTAACATGCGGCGACCGGCTCGCTGAGGCAATGAAGCTTCAAACTGCTTCGCCACATAGAGACCAATCACGTCGTGCTCAAGCAACACACCTCGGGTGTTATTGTCTCTCGTCACTCCCTGATGGGACCGGACCGTCTCCTTGCAGAGAAACAAGCTCAGGGCTCCCGTTAGTCGTTATCGTGAGTTAAAATGTTCACGAAAGTAAAATGTTCGTTTTTGTGGCGCATCTGTATCTTATTTTGAAGGGATATATAAACGTTACCATAGCGACCAGAGTCAAAGAGCGTTTGGGCAGTGGTCGAGAGGAGATGAGTAGACCGTCTAAACCAGTCTTAAGTCTGGTTTAGACGGCAAGATTTAAGAATTGTCGGCTGATTCTCCAAACCTCTGTGACCACAGAGCTGATAAAAGTACAACAGGTTCGATCGGTTCGTGTTCAGCCACACGGCAGGAGCAACAAACCACACGAACCGATTCCAGTCACGAACATCCCGATTCTGGAGGATAATCCAGTAAAACCCCCAACATAGCGGGAATTTAGAATGACCAAACATGGATGACGATGTAGAAGCAATGGTGATAGTTTGTGGAGTCATTTTAAGAGATAAAAGAAACAAAAATAAAAGGCGGTGGATAAAAGACGACGGGAGCAGCCTTTTTCATTTTCAACTGAATAAACATATATAATAACGACCTTTACATATAA
>NW_015114650.1:23888-26241 GCF_001443285.1 Poecilia latipinna
TTGAGGAAAAGGAATAAATTAATACATAAATGATTGTGTTGCGTGTTTAGGGTTCAGGTGAACTAACTCTCATGTTACAAACTGGTTTCAAATACCTGGATTTTATATTACATTTGGTAATTCTGTCCCATGGTAACTTCAAGTGTTAGAGTTATAAAGTACAGGGTTGCTGAATATATTTGTTTGGTTTTGTGTACTTAAGTAATTACCCTGTTTTCATTTCAGCTAAGGTTAAACTTGTGACATACAAACCGTTAAATGAGGTGGATGTTCAGTCATATGTTAAATGGATACATGCAATCTTTTCAAGTAAGGGGGGAATGTTGTGTCTACCACTAGGTGGTGTACGAGAATAGGATGGACTGAGGGAGAGAAGAAGAAGAAGAGATAAGATGGAGGAAAGGAATACCTGATGTTACCGTACTGCTGAGCGAGTTCTGAATAAACGCTGTTAAGAGTTCTTTGTCTACTTCAGCTTTTACCTCGTCCTGGCTTCCAAACATAACAGTCTCCAACCCCCGGTCCGTGGACCAATTGGTACCGGGCCGCGCAAGAAATAATTAAATATTTTCATTTTATGTATTGAGTCTGGAGGATGTTTTATTTTGAAAATCCTTTAACCGGATTCTCTCGGTTACTTGCGCGCCAACACTGAACCCACAAGCAGCAGCAAAATGAGTAAGAAACAGATCAGATGTCCTTGGAAAGTTTCTTTGCAAAGGGTAAAAGGCCCAGAGAAGAGACAGGAGGATGGATTTATCCCGGACTGGTAGGTGAGTCAAACATTTCAAGCCGCTCTGAGTAACATGCGGCGACCGGCTGCTAATGAGGCAATGAAGCTTCAAACTGCTTCGCCACGTAGAGACCAAGCAGGCTGTGGAAATAAGCAACACTTCGGGTGTTATTGTCTCTCATCACTCCCAGATGGGACCGTCTCGTTGCAGAGAAACAAGCTCAGGGCTCCCGTTAGTCATTATCGTGAGTTAAAATTTTCACGAAAGTAAAATGCTCGTTTTTGTGGCGCATGTGTATCTTATTTTGAAGGGATATGTAAACGTTACCATAGCGACCAGAGTCAGAGCGTTTGGGCAGCGGTGAGAGGAGATGAGTAGAGCTTGTGAGTCTTAAGTCTGGTTTAGACGGCAAGATATAAGGATTGCCGGCCGATTCTCCAAACCTCTGTGACCACAGAGCTGATAAAAGTACAACAGGTTCGATCGGTTCGTGTCTCCAGCCACAAGGCAGGAGCAACACGAACCGATTCCAGTCACCAACATCCCGATTCCAGAGGATGATCCAGTAAAACCCCCAACATAGCATACGGGAATTTAGAATGACCAAACACGGATGACGATGTAGAAGCAATAGTGACAGTTTGTGGAGTCATTTTAAGAGATAAAAGAAACAAAAAGAAAAAGCGGTGGATAAAAGACGACGGGAGCAGCCGCTCTATTTGCTGCACTATGATTTGGAGGTGACTGTTTTTTCATAGTTAACATTTTTAACTGAATAAACATAATAAACATATATAATAATGACCTTTACATATAATAATAAACATTTCCACATATCTCCGATATCCACCGGACTCTCACTTTCACGATATGTCAGCTGTTTAGGATTCCCCTCTGTTCTTACGTCACCGTGCTTTCTGATTGGCTACCTGTCACATTCAGCAGGTTGTATTCTCGTTCCCAGACAGGGAAAACCCCACAGGCTGCGATAAAAGGGCCAAGACAACCCAAATTGGGTATATTAAGGATTTAGCGGGAACACCAACATGGAGAAGCCTTATCTGTACTCCAATCACAATAACATACCTTAAACAAGTTTAATTAAGCAAGTATAAAAAGTATTTGGTAAACTACTCAAGTACTGAGTAACTTATCATAACACCTGATTTAATAATCACAATGGGTCCTCAAACAGGGCTTCAAAAGTATAAAAGTTATATGAAAATTCTGGAATTGTAAATCAATCAATCAAATCAATCACATTTTATTTGTATAGCACATTTCAGCAGCAAGGCATTTCAAAGTGCTTTACATAATTGAAATAAAAACAGCATGTGACATTGAATAGACAATGAGAAAGAGAGAGACTTTAAGAAAAAGAAACAGTGAGAAAGAGAAATAAAAAGAAAATAAAGTAAAGATAAAGAAATTTCATTAAAAATTAAATAAAATAAGAAATAAAAACATCCATATGAGGACTTGCCCTGATGGGGTCTCCTCCAAAATAAGAAGCTCTACAAGTCTTTCCTTCTGTAGGACTTTAGTCAAACCGCCATTTGACAAGGACTCAAACCTTAAAAACTTCTTTACATAAAGAGATAAACAACAAAGATAAAAAG
>NW_015114650.1:28729-47771 GCF_001443285.1 Poecilia latipinna
ACCTGTCACATTCAACAGTCTGCATTCTTGTTCCCAGTCAGGGAAAACTCCACAGGCTGTGATAAAAGGGCCAAGACAACCCCGGGCCGTAACAAAATTTCGAAGTCTTGACCCGTCCGCGGTAATAAAATGGTTGGGGACCACTGACATAGAGTATTAATACAACTGTTCTGCAAAGGCTTAAAGCTATAAAAAAATATCTATTTTTACATATTTGTTGAAACTGTCACTATATTGTGACAGCATGGTAAGAGACCGATAATCTGTGGGGAAAAAATTTGCTCTTCTGTCTTCTCCCAGTGCTAACTTGAAACAACCAATCTGAGCCAGGAGGAGTGTCTTAGCGCTGTCAATCACTCTAAAGTTCCCCTCCTTTCTTACCAGTTGTTTCATTGCAAAAATCTCAACATCAACATGTTAATCCGTATCTATAGGCTATTTGCTGTCCAGGAGAGCTAGATACAAAACTTTCTTCATCCAGACACCGGCTGCCTTTCCCCCCCAGCCCCACTCTCTTTGCAGTAAATGGGCTTTCTGTTGCCCTTTTAATGCGATCATTGGTGCTGTGCAATCAAGGGCTCTCTGAGCTGAGGCAAGTGCACTTCACTGGGGCTCAGGGCACACGCTCCAATCAAACATGGCTGTGTTTCCCCCTGCCCCATCTGCAATAACACCACCATTACTTTTCACCACGGCTGTGCTGTCATCCACTCCTGGAGGAAAGCAGGAAACGGAGAACAAACAAACAAAGAATGCAGCCAGGGAGGGAAATCAGTAAGCAGTTGGTGAACCAGAAGATGATGGGGTTTCTTTTCAGCCTATTATTATTTATTTATTTATTTTTACGTCTTCTTATGTCCACATCACTGAAATGGATGCAACTTTCCATTATATGTGCACAAGCTGAACATGTTTGCATTCTTTTCATGACTCAGAGAAAGTAGCATGAAAGTACATCAAAACTCCACTTAAGTTTCTGATTTGAAAAAACAAACAAACAAAATCACCTCTTTATTTCTCCATTAATTCCAAGATAAAACATCTCCAATTATATCTCCGGTTATACTGACCACACACAGTTAGGCTGTGTTTTCTATTATCTTGGTCACATATTTATTCATGTGTGCAACAGAAGGTCAGGCCTTTGATGATCTTTTTGTAATTATTTTTATTAGCTCCCAGGAGAAATTCTAGCCTACAAACCAAATCAATGCCCACACCAGTCTCAAGCAGAACATAAAGAGAAGGGCTCCCCAAAGAGATATTACTTATTCTGCCAGCAGACATTCGCTGATCACAGGTAACCAACAGCAACCTTGGACCAAGGCGAGAAGTTCCAGCCTCGGAGGCACTGTAAAAAACATCAAACGCTAAAATGGAAAACCGGGACAAGTGGCTGTAGCGGCGTGGCTCAGCGAGAAGGAAACTTGGAATGGAATTGTACAACACCTGATGCCTCCGAACTGGAATACATTACAATGTCTGACCAAAGTATTCACATCCCTCATATGTGAATACTGGATGATAAGTATTCACATCCTCAAAACTCCTCTGTTTTTTGAGGAGTTTTTCTGTTTTTTTAAATGGCATTTTACGTGACAGACCAACACAACCTGCCATGTAATTGTCAAGTGGAAAGAAAATGATGAATATACATAACGTGGTGTGCATTGCTTCTCTGGAACTCGGATTACAATTTGTACATCTTTAAATAATAAGTCACTACCATATTTGCACATCTAGATCTGTTTTTGCCCTCACTCTTTGTGATATTTCTTACATCCTGACTGTTAGGGTCTGAGAACATCACTTTTCAAATACTGTCTCAAATTCGATATTTATTACAGGTGCACCAATATGAAAATTTGTGCTCATATTGACATTAATATGCTGCTATGGCCAAAAACAAATACTTAACAGATACTTGATATATATTGCATATGTATCAATAGTTTTTCAATACCTTGAAAAACAACCACATCATTAACTTCATCACTGCTTTTCTGATGCAGCTAAAATCCCCACAGTCCTTTGCTGCATCACTATCACTGCCGCATGACCAGACAAGAACCATATGACCTCCTTCCCTTCTCCTCCAGAAACAAACAGAAACAAGATGGAAATGGTTATCAGTTAATACTTGAATGCTTTTATTTTTCAGACTGATTCCAATATGTTAAAAAATTTGACTAATGTCATCCAATCCTCATGTTAGCACCGATATATTTTACATCTCTAATTTTTATCCAGAAAGATCTTGAATTATTTTCTGGTGCTTGCTAAAGAAAAGCATTCCCACAGCATGGTGGCTCATCGCGGGCATCATGCTTTCTGGGTCATATCTTTCCTTGACACATCGCCTTCGTGTCAGATCCATGTGCTTTATTTCAAACTAAACATTTCTCCTGGTTCCGTTTACCATTTTCCCATTTGGTTTCCTCTCACTGCTGAGACTCCACCTTTGCCCCCTGGTGTCTATCCGTTTCACTTGCTCTCTGTCCTATTACAGCCTGCCCTCAGTGTTTTCGGGCGATGGAGTCATATTCGTCATGTCATCAGAGAGGAAATGCGAGAGAGCAGCGGGGGTGGGGGGGTGAGAAACTGAGGGTGGTGAAAGACTGATGTTACCAGTCGTCTGCGCCTCAGCACCAGAGTGCTGCGACACCTCCGAGCGGCACGCTCTGCGCCCGGGATTCATCTTTCTTACACCAGGCTGTCAGTGGCAGCTCCAGTGCAACCCACTCACCCCCCGCCCCCCACACTAGACAGACACACAGCTCATCTCAGGGAGGTGTCACCGGAGCAGTCCAGCCCCAGAGGACCCGGCGAGCCTCGTGGTGACGACACGGAAAGCGAATGAAATGTGTTCACAGGTGCAGAGCAGTCTTCCATTTCATCTGCTGCTGAAATATAGCAAGTGGTCTCTTTGAGCTAGTTAGCTTTCAAGCTGCCATGATGGGCTCTGTTCCACCTTAGTGCTCTGAAGAGTGTCCTTCCCTTCTCCCCCTTAGATTTATACTCTGAAAGCAAACACGGGAGGTAATTCTACAAGCTCCCCGCAACCTCTCAATGCATCCATGCTCGACTCCCAACAAATATCAGATAGAATTCCACGCCAAGTGTATTTCAGGCAGTGACAAGGTTGGGGGTCATATTGACTTTGCATCTGTGTATTTGCCCTCTCACTCTCTCCTCCCATACAGATGGGATATATAAATAGATAACTGTGGGAAACAGAATATCTGATTTTGCTGCAAAGGACCCAATCTGCATAGGTTCCATTTCAAGAAGCGCCACCGCTGTTTTTAAACAGGCTGCTCCTGTTGTCAGTCCTCATCCTGATGTCAATGCTATGGGCAGGAAAGGAGAAGCTATCTCTTACAGCAGACGTCTTGGAGGAAGAAAAAAAGATGAGATTGTTGACAAGAAGCTGAAGTGTAAAGCGAGGACATAGAAAAATTTAGATCTACTCATGGCGAATGTGAAAAGTGTGCTGCTCCCCTTCTGTATGGTCTAATTAGTGTATGGAGATTAGCAACAGCTCCGTTGGCCTGTCAGGATGCTGGTAGGGACTCTAAATTGTTTGATGCAGATTAAATGATTTCCGATGGAGGGGCCACTCAAGCATGTAGCTCACTGCGTCACTTCACCTTCTTCATGCCTCCCTCTCTCTTTCCCTGCAGATCCTTTTGATCAACGTGGACGTATCTTCACCTGGAAGCTTGATATGCAATTTTAGAGCCATAAAATCTATAAATATTGAAAGTATAAATATTGAAACCTGAATAAATTATAGTTGTTTTCTAAAGGAGATCAATAATTTTCAAAAGAACACTTTGACATAAAAAAAAAAAAAAAAAAGCATTTGTAGACCATAAAAAACAGAAAAACATGTTTGGAAGGGACTTTTACAACAACATTCATATATCCAGGAAAAAGTGAGAAGTAACTGGATAATTTTAACAGGGAGAACTTTGCTTTAAGGAAAGCAAAAACCCAAAGTCAAGAAATGAGGAGAAATGAGTCCTTACATAAAAAAATAAACATCCAGATCTCCATGGCAACCACAGGTGTTGTTTATGAGCATTAATCAGATAAGAACATGCTTGTTTCGCAGCCATCTTTACTTCACATGTCCTTCCTTTGTACAAAATATCTGCAGATGTGTCTGGCTAAATTAATAATGGTTCTCTCTAAACTATGAGAAATAAACCTTAGTAATTATGTAACTTTTTCTTCTGTCAGAGCCAAATGAACGAGAGAGCATGTGACCTATTACAGCCAAACACCATGCTGTGGGTAAGCTGACTGCAGACAGATTTATAGCATTTTAGAGGTATGATATAAGTCGCACAAATTGTAATATAGACTACGAACACAGAGCAGGCAAATGCAGCCCAAATCCAATTTTTTTTTCTACCCACATGCGACACATATCCAATTGCTTCATGGCAGTTTGAATGACCCAATGACAATCCATTCAGCTGCCCAGCAATTGTGCAACTATGTGGCACTAAATCAGACATGTAGCTGATAGTTTTCAAAGCATCTGCAATTTGAATGGTCAAGTCACTTTTAATATGACTTTAGATACAAGACAAGCACCAGAAAGCGGCACCAGCAGGAGCTAAACGTAAGTGCAACAAATTCCAATAAGACTCTGTAATTAACTTAATTAAAAATGTTAATTCCCACCATTAAAAATAATGTAACTACTGTAAACTACAAGTCTTGAATTGGAAAGTTGTACATATTTGCTCTTTGAAGATGCATTTTTGTGCACTTTAGATTTACAGGAAAATCAATGAATGATATATGAAGGCATATCAATCAACATTTGTGTAGCCAAACCAGATAAGCAGCCATCAGATTTTGTGATCTTTTCAGATTTGTGACCGTGTGTGATATTAACAAACCTGCTCCAAAAACAACAAAAAAAAGACTGATTATTTTCAAGTGTAGCCACGTTCCAACATATAACCCAGGAAGATGCAATGAAATGTAAGGTATCATCCAATTCCCCCCTCAAGCATTTTAATCTCTTTAATGCTGAGCTGCCACTGCAAATTGAATGAAGAGAAATAAATAAGTGTGTTATTGCTGGGGCTGAAGGGGGCGGGTGAAGCCTCCAGGTGTCCTTGATACTCTACGTTGAGAGGTGATAATTGGAGGTGCTGCGTGCATGCTGACCTGCAGTGAGCACATTACTGTATCCCTGCAGTCAACACCCTCCTGTCACTCCAGCAATCCCCGAGCCAAACAATACCAACATGAGGAATAGGAGCTGTAACGGCAATCCATCCAGGTGATGGACTCACAGAGCGGAGCGGGGGTAATCAAATGGCTCTTATACCCCTCAGTGTATTTTTTTTTCTTTTAATGGAGCACCACAGGGAGTTGAGATGAGATTTATAAAATTTCTATACTGTACTGTGGGACACTATGTGTGGCTTTCCTTCATACTACAGCATCAAGGGTGACGGCAGTAAGTAGTTAAAGGGCTTATTCACTTTACTTGGCTCCATAAAATCACGGTGACACAAAAACAGTATATAGAGTTCAGAAGTATTCACAGACACACATCCACTTCGATTTAATAATCCTAAAACTGGGTCTGTTACCAGGACGCTAAGTAACAAATGTTTACAAGCGGTTTTCCAGAGAAAAAAAGAAAGAAAGTCACCACCACCCTGGAAGTGAACCGGGAAAATAAAATCATCAAGGGTGTGATTGTTTTTTTGTTTTCAAAGCTGGTACAAGAGTTGTGACTCTTGGCTGATGTCCCTTTCCACACAGACTTTCATTGCAGTGCCGCTCTCATAGGGAGTCATTAGTAAAAAAAAAAAAAAATCGCCCTCCTTGTAGAGCCCATGTTATTGACATTGGGGACCACATGATAAAATATTTGGCGATAAAGTTCTTGTGTTATTTTAATTACGGTGAATATAAAAGGGTAAAGTGGGTCAGGATACTTCAGCACTTGAGCTGTTCTTAGTGCCTTGCAAAAGTATCACAATTTATTCAACTGTTGCACCATTTTCTAAATGAAATCACAAACTCCACTGTATATTACTGGGATTTTATATGACAGCCTGACAAAAAGTAATTTGCATTTGTGAAGTGGAAAGAAAATGGCGCAAGATTTACAGAAATTAGAACAAAAATATAGTCAAAATAGAGACATCTTTCTATAACCTATGCTCAGTCGGATTACATTTGACCAGATTACCTGCCTCTACTAAAAGAAAGCATCGTCATGGCAGCCTTATACCTTACTTAAGTGTTTAGGTGGATACTATGCACTCTCCGCCACACAATATTTTACTTCTACGCCAAACAGTTCTGTTTTGCTTGGGTCTGTTTCCAGGTTATCTTACAAAGGGTGTGTTCACACCAGCCCTGTTTAGTTCACATTAATCAGACTCTAGTTCATTTGTATAGAAAGTCTGGTTCTTCTGGGGAGGTATGAATGTGTGATCAAATGCTGATGTGAAACAAAAAAAGAGAACCCTGATTCACCTAAAAATCAGGGTTCTAAATTTCACTAAATTTCTGTTTTATAAAGAGGCATGTTGTTTTTGTGTTGTTTCCTTCACTGGTTCTTGGTGCAGTGCCACCACAGGTGAAAGGGTGAACAGGCTTTTTAGTCTGTTTGACACAGTGCAGTGCAAAAGCGAATCGTACCA
Source organism: Poecilia latipinna (assembly GCF_001443285.1). Lineage (NCBI taxonomy): Eukaryota > Metazoa > Chordata > Actinopteri > Cyprinodontiformes > Poeciliidae > Poecilia > Poecilia latipinna. Next base: position 35,416 of record NW_015114650.1, read on the forward strand.
CCTGAAAATGTAACAAATGTTGAAACTTTGGTCCCCGTTTGAACCAAATCTCCTAGACTATCAGGTGTGAAGACATTCTAAAGTTTTTAATAACTGGTGTATCAGTTTAGTTGGACAGTCTGGATCCCTAGGTAACCTCTAAACCTAGAAGTATTCAATTAGAAATCCAATAAAATACATTAAAATTTTTTTGTTGTAATGTGAACCAAAACCAACAACATCGCTCACAACCTAAAAGCACAGACAAAAAAAAAGATGTTGCTCTATCTTAAGTACTCAAGTTGCAGCACTACACATGGTCTGAGGTGGCAGAACAAGATACTTATTCAGTGGTCCCACTACTCCAAACTGCTTTCTTTGCAGTTGCATTTGGGCCATTGCTGCGTCTGATGGATGCGTTTTCAATTGTCGCACTCCAGCTGTCCGTCTTCAGACATCTCGCTCCAAGAGACAGCTAATGCATTTTTATTGCCGGTCTTCACCTCATTCAAGAAACTGGTGAGAACAGGAACTCAAGTAAAACTGTCATGAAAACTCTTGACAGCAAAAACAATGTCAGGCGTTATTGACAGAAAAGACAAAGAGGAAAATCAAGTAGAGTATTTTCACTTATTTGAGTAAGACAGTAATTAAACCTCTTTATGTCTGCCTGTAGGGACGGGGACATGTGTGGGCTGGTACCCATGATCATGTATTATCTGCCGTGTACTTCTGTGAGTCATTCAACCATGACATCTCTTCCACCTTATCAAAGGGGAGCTTTGAGGCAGTCAAACACAGAGCAAACTGAGGGCAACTGGACTCGGTAAACAGATGCTTCCCAAGACAACATTTCAGAGGAGCATACAACATAACAACACAGATAGGGCAAACATGTTATCACTTTTTTTATCTGACTTCCTGTTGTTGCTATTCTTCAGTTTGCATAGATAAGACTGCTCTTCACATCTACATGATAACAGAGTTATCCAACCAACCAAGAGTCCGTTTGAACAACTGGAGTTCAAAAGCTTCTTTACCATCATCTCATAAGGGATTATAAAACAGTAATTAGAAGAGTATTTTCTGTTGGCCTGACCCTTAATTAGCTGTTTTGGAAACAAAGACATTGACAAAACAGAAAGGGGATTATATCTATGCCCCCTGGGCCCCAAAGGGGAAAAGCACAGGTGCGTATTCTTGAAGTTCAGGTGTGTGAACTAAAGGCATTTACAATCTGCCTTTACTTCACAGTCAGCACACTCAGTTCATCATGTTACTCCTCCCCCCAACCCTACCTTCGCATACACTCGTGTTATACACAGCCAGCACAGGTGTACAACAAATCCCTCAGTGTTTGAATTCCACCCTCATTGATAGACGCTCACACAAAGACAGCATACGAACAGAGAAGACATGGTTAAAAGAAAAAAAAAAGTTTGCGATTTAGATTGTCCAAATCATACAAGACAGCATGCTATCTACCAAATTTCAGTAAGCAAAATTTTCAGTATTCAGTTCAGTAGTAATCACTGGCTTTTCTTTAGGCAAATGCATTAAGTTATTATGTAACTTTCTGCTCTGTAAATGTCACTGCTATGCATGAGTGAGGCTCAATAAATTAGCGGTATTACCTTCGATGCATTCTGCTGGCATACAGAAAAACCAACCAAGTGCATTGTCTGTGGCTGACATTTTCTTATGCACATGAGGTCTGTGAGGGGATAAAGTGAATGATCTGCGAGGTCTAGGGGAGCAACAATATATCAATATCAGGAGACGAGACGATGCACAATTTTGGGTTCACGAGAATGAGATTTCAAAACTATTTCTGGGAAAACAACATATTTTTTGGCTCAAAATCCAAGAAAGCATTGACAATGTTTATTTTTATCTAATTAAAAACAGAATAAGGGCTTCATAAATCTGATCAGTGTAAGAATTTTAGATTGTTAATGGCAAATGACTACAGTCCAGTTTCTAATTGTAAAATAGCCCTGTATTACATTTATTAATATTCTCAATAAGATTCTGAATCAAATGCATCTTTAACAGCTAATGCTTAGCTAGTCACAAGTTTATCACAGTGCTAGCAAAATATGTATTTCTTGTCAATAGCCATTTTTTTTTATCAAATATCCAGAGCTGTCAAAAAAATTATTAAAAATGTGTGGTTTGTTTAGTGTTAATGTAGCAGAGAGTTGTAAGCTAGCAACAGACCTTTATTAGCATAGTGTCAGCACCACAGGGCATATGAAAATATCTGCTCCCTTTTAAGCTACAAAATAAGATTATCAAACATAGAAACTCAGAGCCTTTGTAATTGGATCTCATGTTATAGTATCAAGCTCTCATGCTAACAGCCAGGCTTCATTTTGACAAAAAAATATTGTGGAGCGTGTGAGCTGGAATTATGAAACATAAATGTATTTCTGTTTCTGTGTTTAGGAGTTGTTTAGGAGTCCTAGACATATTCATATCTAGGACTTACAGCCATTAGCTAGCATGTTTTGAGTCATACTTCCTTTCAACAATAAATATTGTAGCTTTTAATTCCAAGTGAAGTCTTTGTGTAGTGCCAGAACTTTCCAAAGACAAATCTGAGCAAACAGAAGTCTGCTAAAATCAAAAGTTGTTTTGTTTGTGGCCTAAAGGGGTGGAGTGACAGCTTTTGAAACATGATCCCAACAGCTTCCTGCCTTTGCTGTTTAGGAGTTGACAAGCCCTTGTCACCAGTCAAACAACACTGATCATTTGAATACACAAGGACTTGTTCGCATTCACCTCTCCCTATTCCTTTATTCCCCTCAACTCCCTTCCTGTTATAATCACTGCCACAGAGTCTCAATCTCACAGCTCAATTTTGATGATAATCAGAGAACAAACAGTGGTGGCGTGTATGGGGGCTGAGGAAAACGACTCGGCTGACAGTGATGAGACAGGGGGAGACAGTAGATAGGAGCTTCCCATAGATCTCAGATGAAGGTTCGTCATTATAGCAGTCCCATTCCAACAAATGAAGCACAATTACAATAGCATTACTTAAATGCTGCCAGCTCAGGCAGAACAATCACATTTGGGGCAAAGCATCACAGCAGCTCTAACACAGTGACCTCAGCCTTCCTCATCACTCACCTAGACTACTTTAATCTAGGTTTACTTTCCATTATAGAGCAGTGCTTTAAGCCTCCCATTTAATCATGACCATCAACAGAGCTGTTAGTCTCCCATGTCCTATCGCAATAAAGCATCATCGCTGCCATTTCCCAGCCTAAGATTGTACTGTTAAACAACTCTTCTCTCAATTTTTAGATTTGATTATCCTCATCCTCCCTCTTTTTGCCTTCCCTTTCTCCCACTCACACTGCAGTTTGAGTTTTTCGTGACTCAGCATTAGACAGACCACAACCATTATGCGGATCAGGCGTCGCTCACGAAGTGCCCGTCCCCAAGTGCTCTTCTCTCCATGACCAATTTAAGTTTTACTATCTTTCAACACCCAAGATGAATGTGATGTCACCACCTCCTACATCAGTCGCAAGCATGTGGGAGATCTATGAATAGCAGAGGCTCAGCAGTGGGGTAAACATTGAAAAGCATATTATAATCCAGCATGGATAACCACACAGCTGCTTACAGTCGCAATACTTTCTACCAGATATCCACCCTGGCTACAGCTTTCAAGACTAATGCTATTTTTCTCCTTTCAGTCTCTCTCACCATCAACTTTTCTCTTCTCCACACAGGGAGTATTAATCACAGAACACTAAACAGCTACTGACGCCATTTAGTAGGCCTGGCTTTGTTGGGCTTTGGCTCCCAGTCAATTCAGCTCCAGCCCCTTTTTGTACACCCAAGTGGGCTCTTCAAAGAAGCTCCTCCCCTCTCCAAGGACCATCATATTACCTCTTAAAAACCTGGGTGATGGGTGAGTTTTACTTAGATGTGGGTGTAGAGCAAAGCAGAGTGGGAAGGAGGGCAACAGGAGAATGATTGGGGAGATCCACTGCTTTGGAGAAATGGTACACCCTTCTCCCTTTTGGGTGAGCTCGTAATGCCATCAGCCTGTGCCTAGCAACCAGTGGGGTTTGGCCGAGGAGATGAAAAGATGCAACGCAAAATGAAAACAGAAGAAAGGGAGACTGGAAAACGCAGAAGGCATGAACACTGAAGTAAAAAGGATCAGGGATAAAACTTGCAGCTGTGAAGAACTAGAGCAGGGGCTGGCAGGTGAAAGAAAGGAACAAAATGGGACCTTACAGACTGTTGCATTTACTCTAAGCTTTTCTTCTAAGATAAGCAGTACGACAAATGCAAACCCAACATGTTTGAATCAACACATGGGCTATGATGTGTCTCAAAATACCATGCAATGATAAAACTTGTCTTTATATCTATCTCAATTTTCATCATTTGCACTGGCCTACCTTTGATGACTGTGGTGAGTCACCACATTAACTCTGCTCCCCCCATTAAATGAGTTCTTTTGTAGGCCACTGAATCCCAAGAAACCACATAAAATCTTACTGTAAGGATGCTTACTTTGCATTTGGTGAATGTCTGGCTGTTCAGAACAGGGAATTGAAATTACTGCAATTAATCAGCATACAGCTCATTTGCTTTTCATATTGTTATTAAACAATTTTAAAATATGAACATAACTCTTGGCAGTGTATGTTTATTTTTGGTTCAAAGCAGTTTCTGCTGTAATTCAACACTGGCAATTCTAAGTCACAGCAGCAGAAGGACCAAAGAAATGCATCTAAAAACTGGATGTGCAACAAAAATCAATATGCAAACCAAAAAGATTAGAATTATGTCTGCTAACTATCAATTTAGGATATCTAAAATGGCTTCTAAGCATGTCTTTTACTATTTTACAGTGGTCTCAACATGTTTATCAGACATGTAGCCACTCTCAAGAGACCATTGCAAATTATTCAAACCGAGGCATGCCTGCTCTAAAACTGACTACATCGTATAGTCTTGGGGACAAAGAATTAAGTATTTTTATGGATGCACCATTGACTGTGGCCAAAAATGATTTCCTGATGTTATTAGAAATCTGACTTACATATTTAAATTTTAATTCTTTATGAGTTGTTTTTTTTCCCCTCTAAAGATTATAACAAAAAAAAAAACAAATGGGTTGTTTGCTGCATGTAGCAATAATAACTCCAAAAGAATTAAGACTATCCCTATATATATATATCTATAAAATGATATTCCTAGCCTTTATCTGAATATCAGTGAACGCAAAACAGTCAGTCAAAGCACATACTGTTGTACATGTTGTGTTTATAGACATAAATGATGGAACTTGTAAGTTTTGTTACATTTCATTAGAAAATAAGAAATTAATTATTTTACTGAATGGAGCCAATCAAGAAAAAAAAAATTCTAATTCTCTATTTTACTTATGGGTGTATATTCATCTTCAAAATGTATCACAGGGAGGGTAATTTATGTCTGGAATAGCAGGTCAAAATCACTGCAAGCAACAGAACAGCAATCATCTCCTGCAGTGGGAGGCTATCTGTTGGACTGAACTGCCTGGCCGTTTTACTTTTACGCATTAAGATGCTTAATCCTAACAAATCATGACAACCACTCATCGATGTTTGCCTTGCCAGGATATTAACATTCACGTTCAGTTATTGTTCATCACAACAATAATATTTCTAGCAACTTATGGAATCTAAGCTGGTCAAAATAATTTGTCTATTTAAGTGAGTTGCCAGCCTCAGCGCTTAATATAGTTTCATATCTATTGAAGATGAAGTTTTACATAACACGTTAAGAACTTACCATCAGCTTGAAAGTACAGTAATCCACTAACAAGGATGAACGCTAGCGGACCCATCCTTGCATATTAAAACATCCACAGCGGTCGCGCAAAACCTCTAATTCACAGAGAGGGCAAAAATAGGTAAAGACTGCGCTCAAGTCCGCTCCACCGGCTATGGGAGTGATGGACAGCTCCCAACACTGTCCTACTCACTGACAAAAGCCAGCTTCAGTGTCCAAACACACAGAGGATCCATTTAACAGTAGTTCACCCGGAGCTGCTCATCCAGCCTCCAAACTCTAGGCTCTTTGAGGAAATATTATCCCAGTTTGTCCGGTGAGTTCATCCGCAATTGTTGCTGTGTAACGAGCCGGAGCTTTTCAGAGTCTTTCGGGGCAGAAATTAAAGTCCAGACTGAAGAAATAAAAACAAAAATTAAACGCACATCTACGCTTTCCTTCAGAGGCAACTCAGGCACCTTTCAAATCTTCAGCGAGGATGTCTGCGTTTGAGGACAACCAGGAAACCCGCCTTCAACTTTCACGCGCCCCCCCAAAAAAGTTGTTTTATTCTTAAGAAAACCGGCTTTCAAAAGCCCCATGTGCGTAGCTGTGCGTAGCTGGTAATATAGCCCCAATAAATGTACAGTCACACTACAGTTCAACATCCTCCTCTCTCTCTCCGTCTCTCTCTCACGCTCTCTCTGTGCGTTTTGGTGTGAACAGCGCGGCCGCTAGGAGCGCCTGGTCTCCCACATCCCAACACACTGAGGCTGAGCGGGCGGGTAGCGAACATGGACCGGTACCAGAGGGCGGGGGTAGAGCAAAGCAGCGTGGAGAACAAAATATTTTTATCAATTATTAATTATTATTATTATTATCATTACTATTTTTACCAGTGGTTCTACTGGACAATCACTTTGCTGTGGTTTACAGGGAACTTCCCTACTATGGCACGAGTGAAAGACTTCCATTCAAGGAGCTAAGTGGACAAACCTTTATATATATATTTGCAAAGCATTTATAGTAGGTCACTCATATAAGGAATTATTTACCTTCTGAAGCAAGCTCTGAGACAGAAAAAAAGCAGCATGCCATTAGAGTGCTGGAGGTTCAACATTCACACTAGTCAACAGGTAAAATGTACCTTAATTCAAGAGGGGACAAGTCATTCAGAATATTGAAATCTAATCTCTTCTGTGAGAATGTGTTAAATTCTCAATCAGTGGACTCAAAACTAAATTTATTGCGGAATCTTAGGCTGCTTAACATGTGAGGGGTTAATGTGTTCAGTTGCTGATGCAGAATTGTAAATATGATCTTTGTCAGAAATCAATGGCTTGATTGACCGAGCCCCCTGCAAGACGAGAAGAGCTGATGTGGCTCTACATACCACCAAGAAACTCAAAAGTCTCTTCCCCCACCGAACCCCCCCATTTCTTTCCTTAGTAGTATGTAGCGAAACACGGTGAGAACAAACCCAAACCACTGCAATCCAACATTTGATCAGGGATGAGACTGAACATGTAAAAAAAGAAATCTGGACTCAATATGCTGATGTTTAGAGATGGAGGGTGGGGTTGTGTTGTGTGGTGTGAACTACTGCCCAGCAACCCTTCACATGATGATCCCTTGCAAGGCTTTACTGGAGAGTGAGCTATGAGTTATGAGCTCCCCCTACTGGTATGTGTTAGAACAATTCTTAGTGTCTGTGTTTTTCTGTGCAGCCCCTCGAAGAGGCATAAAATAAGAGGACATATGCACAGTCAACAGTGATAAAATAAACATCTTTGCTATTTATGTAAGAGGCATGTGGCAATGCACGGAGGCTGTATGTTCAGTCACTAAATAAAGATCTAATGAATATCAGAGTAAAATAGAGTTTTGCAAATGCATTCATGCCGGTTTATTTACAATTTGTCACATACCACAAACTTTAGTATGTTGAATTGAGATTTTTTTGTAGCAGACCAACACAAAAGTTGGAATCTGCTTCAGGGTGAACTTCATTTGAAAGACCTGGTTTCATTTTATTAATTAAAGGGCTTTATAAATAATTTGGCAAAAACAAAGTCTATATGTCACAGTATAAATCGACCTTAGGAGAGTGGGTTTTCTTTAATGACATTTATATTGTGGTGAGAACATTACTCAAGAACAACATGAATCAGAGATGCATAGATCAACAGCTCAGATGGGTTAATCAGTCTACTTGACAAATAATGATATATTTGACAACATGGGGAAAATGTTGTTACAGGTGAAATAATATGCCAGTGGAACTAGTACTTAAGCATTCAATATTAAGGACTTACTGACTTAAAACAAGCTCTTATATGTAGTAGAAAATATACTTATAAGTCTTATTTCATGTGTACTAAGACATTAGCACTAGAAAATAGATTAAAAATACTTTGTAAGATTTTGTACCTTTGCAATGTACAGATAGCGTTAGCTTACGTCATCCATGAGGTTTATTACTTTGCTGTTATAGATGCAGAAGTTTTACTGAGCTTTATAAGTTGCTCTCAAACATCAGTGTCTGAGCATTAGGACAGCTAGCGTAATGGGATTTGCTGTCTGCCTGACTGATAGGAAAAGTACCTTCAAACAACACTTTATATTTGCCTTCTTTGCTGAAGAGGGTCATATACACTGGATGAACTCAACCACCTTACCAGTATTTAAAACTTCCAGCCACAGCTCATTGCTTTGCACAGGTGAGCAGCTGATGAAAGAAGAGAGTCAATTGGGAAAAATGGGTCAATTAACGTGGATTTTGACACCAACGAAGATCTGTGAATAATATATTTTTATTTTATTGTTTCTATTAAAGGTTGATTATTTTGACAACCCACTTTGAATAGACCATCCCTGCTGAGAAACATGATGATGCCAGCATCATGCTGTGGGGAGGCTTCACTTCAAAAGGAACAGAAAAGCTGGTCAGAGGTATTGGGAAGATGGATGGAGCTCAACATAGCAATCACAGAAGAAAACTTTTTAAGGCTTCAAAAGATTTGAGACTCTGGTGGAGGTTAATGTTCCAGCAGGACAATGATACTAAACCATAGGTGTCAATTCCAGCCCTTCAGGGTCAGTGTCCTGCAACCAGATGTGTCTCTGGTTCACCCACTTGTGGTGGCAGCAACATGCTGTGGGGAAGCTTTTCAAACAAGGTCAAGAAGTGTTGATGGGAAGATGGATTCTAACTGAGGTTGAGCTATTTTTCCGATAAGAATGCACAACTTTGTGTCGATCTGTCTTTTACAAACCCCAGCTGATGCACTAAAGTTTGTTATTGAAACTGGAAAAACAATGTGACAAAGTTTAGGAGAGCAAAACCTTTTACAAAGCACTTGAAATCTGCCAGGTGGATGGATTAAGTCTCCATCCATTATCATCCACTTATCCTGGGTGAGGTCAAGGGGGTAGCAGTTTAAGCAGGAAGACACACACTCCCTTCTCCCCAGCCACTTGGGCCAACTCGGGGGAAACCTGAGGTGCTCCCAAGCTGAGAAACATAGTCCTTCCAGAGTGCCCTCTGTCTTCCTCTGGGTCTCCTCTCGGTGAGACGTGCCCGGAAAACCTTACTAGGGAGTCGTCCAGGGGGGATCCTAACCAGATGTCTGGATCACCTCAACTGGCTCCTCTTAATGTGGATGAGCGGTGACTCTACTCTGAGTCCATCCTGGCTGACCGAGATTATCACCCTTATCCCTAATAAGAACCCAGACACCCTGCAGGAGAAATTCCTTTCAGCTTGTATACGCAATTTTGTTCTTTTGGTCAGTGGTGGTTTATGATATGGGCGACATGGGCAATTGCCATAAGCACCATCTTGTGGGGGACTACATGAGCGCCTCCCCGGTCCCCAATCGGAGGACTCAAGACAATTGTACTAGGAACTAGCTCAACTTGGTAAGATTCTGTCTTTGTAGTGAAGCTCTGACACCAATTGTACAAGGATCTAATAGCCCACATCAAAGGGTCAGGTACCCTGAACTACCCCACACTTGAGTCCCCGAAGTACCTGGTAGAACTCCTTCTCCATGTCCAGAAAAACACATATAGGCTGGTTGGGTAAACTTCCATGCACCCTTCGGTACCTTGCAGAGGTTGCAGAGCTGGTCCTGGAAATTAAATCTAATTTACATTAATAATCTATGAAGAGAAATTATCAATTGGACCGAAATGTTTCCCAAATGTCCTATTTTCCTTCCCTTCATTTTTTTTTATGGATAATAGCCAAAGAATATTTTCTATGTACCAACTTGCTAAAGCTTTGCTTTATTCCTAGACAGCCTCAAAACCTGCAGGAATGTGTACTAAAGACTTGGATTTCTACTTTTATGATTTACATCAAAGACATCCACACAACAAAGTCCAGAGTATGTCCTCTGAAGATATCTTTGAAAACCCAGCTCTCCCCATTACAAAGTACGGAGGCTAAGACCATGACAAAGGCTTTGGCAAAGGGAAACACTTCTATCACCTTTAATAATAGCTTTGACTGCTCATGGCTTTTTTTCATCTGTTTATTGAGCTACATGTCGACGCTTGCCCTGAAAAAGGCCCTTTCTGGGAGCAGCAGCGTTGTTGCAAGGACTCTTGCTGGCTCTCACTGCAGGCTGTTGCTGTCAGCTGGCCAGACACAGTGATTTGTCTTCATATTTTAATATGTTTTCGAGCTGCATGCAAACGTTTTTTCTCAATGTCTCTGTGGCGTCCCAGATTCTACCGTATGCACACAGCCATGAACGCAAACAAAGAGCCGAGCAGAAATTTATTGTGTCAGTGTTGCTGAAGGTTCAAGGCAAATAAAACAGGGGGGAAAAAAGTGGGGAATTGGAGACAGGTCATTTACAAAGAAGGAAAGCCCACTTCAAACATAAACAATAGAAGCCTCATTGATGGAAAAGGAAGTAGAGTGTAATTCTCCCTCAAGCCCAGCCTTTTATTCCCCGCTCTCAAACACTTTATCTGTTGCAGAGGCTGCGATATTCCCCGGGTTTCTAAATATCAGCTCAAAGTGGATTTATTTTAATTAAACTGGAGGTTGTGTTTGTTCAGGACACAACACATTACATAAAAAATGAGATGGAAGGGGCTAAGCAACGGAGATGATAACTCACGGACACCATCATATGAGTTTATGCTTCATTCCACTGCTGGGAAAAAAAAAAAAAAACACCACAAATCTTTTATTAGGGCTGTATTTTTAGAATATTACTGCCACACAGGGTTTTCAGTGTTGATTTGTTATTTCATTTTTGAAAGAAAAAAAAAAGAGTATCCAAAAACAAATGAGGGTGGTGTCACTGAGGGGAAAGTAAAGAGTGTGTGGGTTTGGAGAGGATGAAGCACTGAAGCCAAACAGTGGTTAAACACATTTGGGGAAAGTGTTTTTACTACTTATTTTGTTAGAACAGAGCATTTCTTGTCTCGTAATAACATTATGCCACAATTACTGTCTCATTCTTGTCCAAGTATGTCTTTTTAACAGGATAAAAAGTATTACTCAATTATCTGGTCTCTGGTTTATCTCCAAACATCTGCTCACTGATGGATCAGGGGTCAAGTTGTCTCATTGTTCTGGGGCCCCCACAACTGTTCTGACCCACAGTGCCTTGTAAGAGTATAGGTACCATCTTACCTCTTTTTCAGTTTATGACACATCCTCAAACTTCAATGATGACAATTGCCTAATACACAACTCCATCCATTTCCCCCATGAACTCTCACTAGTTTATGTTCTTGCTAATTAAACACATTCCCAACAGCATAATAGTTTTCTGCCACATAAGTGGGCTAGTTCCACATAAGTTCCTGTTTGATCTGTCCAGAACTATTAAACTTAACTCCATAACTTTATTGCTGACTCATCTACTGTGTTTCTTGGTTTTTGGGATGTTTTTAATCACTAATGTTCTACAATAAAACATTTAAGAGCTTCACAGAACAAATGTATTTATACTGAGATTAAAATATACACAGATTAACTTCTTTTGTGAACTACAAACATTCATCTTATTGGTTACAATGATTTCTATATGTCAGAGCAAAGGACGCAGAATACAGTTGCCCAACACTGCTCATTTCTATCTGTAAAACATGTCAATATGACAGATACAGCGTCATGATCAAAAAAACTGAATTCAAGTTTAATTGGTTTGCTTATGTCAGCTTATGTCAGTTCCACGTTTCGGTAACACTTTATTTGAAGGGGGTTGAATAAGACTGTCATAACACTGTCATAAACATGACATAACACATGTCATGAACATGAATAAGCCTTCATGAATATTTATGACTGTTGTCATAAAGCGTCATTCGGTAAATTATGACACTTTTAATACAAAGTTGACATTATTCAAAATGTCTTTGTTATGACAACTTGACATTAACCAAGAAATCATTACTGTTTAAACTTTACCTTTAATAACATAAAGTTACCTACTTTTTAAAGTGCAATCAGTAATACTTTTATAACAAATTTATATCAGTAATGATTTCTTGGTTAATGTCAAGTTGTTATAACAAAGACATTTTGAATAATGTCAACTTTGTATTAAAAGTGTCATAATTTA
>NW_015114650.1:51287-58284 GCF_001443285.1 Poecilia latipinna
AAAAAAAAAAAAAGAAAGAAAGAAAAAACACCTCATGCTAGCTCCAAAACTTTGTATCGAAAAACTAGATTTTATTTATATTGCCTTGTTTCCATTAGATGTATTTATTTTCAAAATATCAAACTGCACAATTATATGATCAATGGAAATTCAGCTTATGACAGTAAGCCTCACACATTGGTTGTGAGGCTTACTCTTACAACCAATGTCATTACAACCAATGTCATTCAATTTTGTCTCTATGGATGCTGTTGCATCCATAGAGACAAATTTGTAATAAATATTTGTATTGCAGGTTTGTCTACCATGCAGCCTAATCTAGGAAATTCCAATAAAAAAACATCAAAGTTTGTGATAAAAATATGCACAAGTTCAAGGAATATGAATAATTCTACAAAGCCCTGTGAATTCACTCAAGTAATATGTTTTCTTCTGTTGCAGGGAACTCACACACATGTTGGCTCAGCTTCATGGAGCGACTCTGAACACTAGCCATAGCGTTGCTCCTGCCGTAGATAAAAGCCCAGCTGAGGATCAATAAGGCGTCCCCGAGTGGAGAGTCTGATATCTTTGAGACAATCAGGAGTGTGTACAATGGCAGCAGTGCACTCTGGGGTTTTTTGCTCATGATACATTGCCACAGAGGAATTTGTAGCATCTTAATTGCACGTAACCACGACACAATTCAGAAGCAAACTATGAATCACAAGACAGGCAGCTCCAAAATACGTAGTCTCAGCAGAACGGCCTCTCTCGCATGCATCTTGAGGGAGAAGGAGAAAAGTGTTTTTAATTGTGTGGTGGGTCAGAGGTTCCGGTACCAACATCACTCATGATCAGATCAGAGTGGTATTTAGGGAGCTCTTAGCTGGATATATTTCAAGGCTGAATATCCCCTTTCCTGAGTTTGGGTCCTGGCATGGAGATGATTAGGAGCTGGAGGTGGGAGGAGGTAGTGTGTGATGTGTGGAGGGGGTGATTAATGTAGATGTCAGCATCTCGCCCCTCCCCTCTACTGCTTCCTCCCCAGCATCAGTAATGGCACCTGGGGAAGGCGGAATGGGTCTACCTGCAGCCCAGGCTCCCTCAGCAGGGCATGATTCTTCCCCATGATCCTCCTCTGTCAGCAGTCCTGTCACCGGGCCCAGATCAGGCCCTTATTAATGAGCCTCTATGTCAAACACAGATATTAAGCTATGCTCTGCTCCGCGCCCAGCCTCGGCAATAACAGCCATGCCCGATGACACATTTCCAAACAATACAGTGACAGAAACAGGAGCGCGCGAGCGCGTGCACACCTCACGACGCCCTCATAACTCTTAAAAACATTACTGTGTGCCCGCTGACGTTCCCTGAAATATCGCTTTCTTCTTTAGCAACTTTTACAGATAAATTCCAGCATGACAAACAGTGCAGAGATCTATAGGATATTTCTCTCTCCTCCCTTCCCTTCTGCTCTTTAATACACATAACCCAGCATCACATTATGCTGAAAAAACTGACAAAGCTTTCACTGTGATATATAGCTCCGACAATGCAAAACACTCACCTCAGCAGTGAATGAGACCCATTCGGTTATAAAATGTAATAGAGGAAAGACTCGGTAAAACCTCTGCAAGCGCATATTTACCCTCGCTGAAGGTTCTGTTGCTTTACTGGAGTCTTTTCTGGGGGGTTGTCATGATTCAATAAAAAGATCAAAATAGTAGATGTTGAAACATCACACTCAACCATAATAGATACTCCCTGGTGTGGCTTTACCTTCAAGTATTTTGATGACAATTTGAACTAAAAATATAAAATATGGATTTATCAGTCCAAAAGACATTTGAACTATTGATCTTCAGTGATTTTGTGTGTAATCTGACATTTCCAATTGTTGTCTTATTATTCCCAAAGAATGGTTTCCTGACAATTCTTGTTCTGCTGAGGCCATTTCTGACGAGGCTCTGACAAACAACAGATGGATCGGATGAAGGATGATGAATCTTTTAGGACCTAGCTTTTTCTTTTATATTCACACTCTCCAGTATCCTCAGTTTGGAGGAAAACTATGCCAGATGCACATTTGTTGAATTCTAAGTTCCCTAAAGGGTGCTGTTGACAGAGTTTTGTTGATTCAGCAAAATAAATGACACATTTCATAATAGCAACCTTTTTTTTAAAAATATCACTGTTTTTTTCTATGCTGGATTATCTGTTTTTGTGTACAACACCTCATATTCACCTTCCTAAGTGTTTCTGTATATTTTTTGAAACACTTTCTGAAATACCTCAAATATTTGTGATGTAAGTAGAAATATATTAAAGTATCCAGTGACTAAAAAGGAACTTTGACAGGTAACCAAAAATTGTTGGATATTATGTTCAACAATGGCAAGAGTATCTGTCCCAAAGGAAGAAAAAGAAATCAACTTAAGGTTGGTTAATATGGGTTAATGTTTCATTTAATACACCAAAGACCTGCTATTGTTATATCTACCTTCCAGGACTCTCAGGTCTTCTGGTTCTGCTCTGCATCCCCAGAACCAGAACCAAACATTGAGAAGCAACATTCAGCTTTTATGTGCCACAAAATATGGAACTGCAAAACAGCTGAAACACTGAGTTCCTTTAAGTCAAGACTAACACCCTGCTGGTTTATAGCTGCCTTTGATTAGTAGTAATTGGAACATCCATCATTATATTTGATGTGTATTTGCTTGATGTTGTTGTTGATGTCATTTGACAAAATGTAAAGCTAATTGGTTATTTCATAATTGGTGACCATATCACACTTTGGTGATGTAAAGCACTTTGACCTGCCTTGTTGCTGAAATGTATGATGCAAATAAACTTGAATTGTACATGTATCAACCTAAAAGACGGTAACATCTTCCAAAAGTAACGTTTGAAGTATGTATATTAAGCAATCCAACAAAACAAAAGAACAAAATGAATAATTGAAAATCTAATAATTAACTGGATACAAGCTTCCAACACTCTTCTTAAGATTCAACTAAAACAATATTTGAATAAGTGTTTGAAACATCTGTACACCGATCAGCCATTTTATTAGGTACAACTCTCTTACAGAAACAGCAAATCAGCCAATAACATTGCATCAACTGACTGTGTTTAAGCATTTAGACATGGTAAAGTCAACTTGCCAAAAGTTCAATGCAAGCATCTGGGTTTAATGAAAAGATTAGTTCATTTTAAAGTTCCAGCTTACTACACATATTTATATAATTCCTACATTACATCCTCTCCTTGAGAGACAACACCTGCATTTTAACCCAGATCTTTTTTCAGAAAGTGCACACCAAAACAGAATCTGCAAACTCCACTCCATGTTCAAGCACAAGCGTTCAAGAGTAACCTTTCCTGGGCCATCCGCCTCCTCCTTCCACTTTTCCTACTTTAAGTTGACTCGTCTTTTCCTCCCACTCTCATTAAATATTCCAGATCCGGCTCCTCAACCACATTCCCATTATTTGTGGAATTTCCCTGTCAAGGTGAAAAACAGCCAACTCGCCCGTCCCTGAGAGGTGCAGCTAATTAGCTGCCCTACATCCATCCTTCCTGAGCATAGCCGCTTTAATCTGCGTCTTTGGAAACTCATCAAGAGCGTCGGTCCCCGTCGAGGGCGGGACCTGATAACCGGGCGCTGGATGCAACTGTGACAGCGGGGGGTAAACAGTTTGGTCTGTTGAACGATGGGCAACAGCTGCTAATGAGTAAGAGGTGAATACTTGACAAGTTAGAAGGGAAGGGAGGGAACGAGTAGGGGGAGGATGGAAGAACAAAAGCTTTTTTTTTTAAGTATCTCTCCAAACTTGCTTGTGTTAGGACATTGCCCTCCTTTCTCCCCGTGCCTCCTCCGCAGAACCACGAAACTATGGGCGTCATTAGCAAAGCTTGAAAAGTTTCGACTGATTGGAAATCGCTTTTGCTTTGCACTGCTGACCGGAACACGAAACTGATAAGACGCCGTGAGGAAAATCCCGCCGAGTCGATCTTCTAAACATCTGTCTGTTAAAATGAGAAGTTGTTTGTTTTCATCACAACTGTAGGGGATTCTGGAATAGGCACAGCTGGTCTCATAAACACACGAGTAACTAAATAAATGGATTTATTCAGGCTGTGCACATTATTTGTTTGCTGAAAATAACCTAAAAAAAAAAAAAAAAAAAAAACAGCCAAGTTTCTTGGTTCTTAGGAGGGGCCAAGTTTCTTATCTGCACTGTCCCCAAATCTAACATTCTGAACTTTTTTTAGTTATTTTGATATTTCACTAAATACAAGTGGTACTCAGACATTTTGTAATCATCACCACCTCAAGAAACACAACAGGAAGTACCAATATAAAAGCATTAAAGACTAATGCAATAGGATAACTTTTTTAATTTGTGTTTTTTTATAGAGTGAAATGAAATGATGATAAATTAAAATTGTTTCAGAAAAAAACCGACAGAAACTTAGCTTAAAGGACTTTGTTCATCCTGGTGTTTCTCAGTAGTTGAAATGTCCAGCATCAAAATTATGTAAATAAACAAGAATAATGTCCTGAAGTTGAAATTCCAAGTTGGCAGGTAATGTAATGTAATACCAATCCAAGCTCAAAATCCAAAATGACTGCCATGTATGTTAAATGTACCAATACCTTAATTAGTGCTTTCGATGGTTTGTTTCTTTACATGGAATACAACATTTTCAGACATAGAAGTGCACAGCCTCTTTACGTCAATGTACCCTTTTAGTGTTTGAATAAAAAAAGCAATACTGTCCTAGCATGTATTGTTGACAGTAGCCATTCTATCCTTGAGCATAAACCAGCATAAACAGCTTAAATAACTGAAGCTAGTCTGTTACAACTTCTGAAGGAAAACTTATTTTCTGATTCGTGCCCTTATCACACAGAGTGCCGGCTGCTGAAATGTTATGCAGCAGATTATCCATAGAATATTAAATTTGGAAAGTATTGAAGAAACTTGCAATATTTTGATTCCATTGAAACCAGTTTTCCAGAACAATTTTCTTTCTTTACCATTACACCCTAACTACTGTCATCTCCATAAGCTTTAGCCTCTGTGCTACTGAAGACCATCTTAAGCATTAGGGTCCATCCAATGGGATAAATTCATTGCCAATATTTAGAATGTAAAGGCCTTACATATGAAATATAATATCCTACTAAATATTGCATCCAAGCAGTCCAATGCCATTTTAATATCACAAGTACTGATATTGCAAGATTGCAATTTGATATATTGTACAGCTCTACTGCTTTTCCCTTTTCTCTTCTCTCCCAAATAAAGCATCCATAAGCTTCAGTTGGTTCAAAACTCTGCAGCATGCATCATCTGTACAACTCCCCTCTATTAATCATTTCACGCCTGTTCTTCAGCAGTCTCATTGGCAGATAAATACATTTGGTATGGAGTACAAAATTCTACTCACTTTTGAGACTATTAATCAAATGCTCAATATCTTTCTAACCTGTTGAATGAGAACACACCCACATGAACTCCTGGGTCTCCATTTTCAATTCATCTCAACAGTTCCTGTCCATCGCCTGCCTGGTCATCAAGGGGCCAAGCCTTTCAGCCACGTTTAGCCACTGTCTCTGGAGTTCCCCTTTTACCTCGAATTTATAAATCTCTTACCGTTTTCAGATTTTGCATAAATAAGATACCTGTACTGGCTCTGGTAATCCGTTGTGTTGTTTTTATGTATTTGGTAACTCTTGTATGGTTCTGTATTGCACTTAGTTTTTATTATGCAGTTTCTGCATGTTTCACTTACTCAAATTTAATATTTTTTAAAACCTTTTTCAGACAGTTATAGATTATATTTGAGACACTTATCAAGACAGAATAGTTTCCATTTATACATATGGAAACTATTCTGGAACTCCTTGAGAGATTAACTATGGATCATGTCACATTCTTACTTTAGTTGAAGACATTAATTACCGTTCACTGGAATCTTTTTCCTATTTGTCCTCATAGGTGGATCTTTGTTGATTCCACGCTATATTATTTTTCCTAGGTAAGACTAGGGGATCAAAACTAACATTTCTGAACGTTAGCACTGTATCATTTGGAAACAGAAGTGAGCCACTGGTAATAAATTTTCATAATGGATGTAAACTAGCTAGCTAGCAAGCGTGAATTAGCACCTGATTACCAATAGCCCCAACACCCACGATGGGTGAGATTGACACATGAATTTAAAACTTTTTAAGGATGCGCGGATACTCTGCTATAGATACAGATATACACTGGGTTTTATTTTTTTATTTTTTTAATTTTAAAGAAAACTTAATTCAGAGTTAATAAAGCCTAAGCACACATCTTTAAGAAGAGGGGAAACTGAATGTTTTGTTAAAGGATTGTAATCCCTTTGTTCTATTGCTGATATTATTAGAGGCCTCATGTTAGTCTTATTACCTCCTGATGTGCCCACACACAATGAACCACTTACCGTATTTTCCGCACTATAAGGCACACCTAAAAACCTTCAATTTCTTCAAAAGCCGACAGGGCGCCTTATAATCTGGTTCGCCTTATATATGGACCAATATTGAGCCACAATAGGTCTAGCAACTATGGTAAGCAGCCGCCGACTTCATTTTCGGCCGTAAAAGAAAAAGCACGCGGTGCATGCTGGGATAGTTGTCAGAACGCTGGTTTGTGATCTATTAATGAAGTTTGACTGACCTATCTACCTACCGACCGTCTAGAATCAGGTCGTCTGCAGGTCCTTTAGCACCACATTCTTCACGAACATGCTGTGCGTGAACGGAGAAGGGTGACCATCATCCGGTCACGCCCCGGCACAGTCGCGGAAGGCTCTCCTTGCCGACCGGAGTCGGTCTGTTTTGTTGACATTCACTTTATTGCAGCTCCATCTAGTGGATGCATAACATAACTCCAGCCTCTACTGTAGCGTCTATTCTATGCGTACGGTGGCCGACAGGTGCAAATGCACAGCAACAGAGAAAACATGCAAA
>NW_015114650.1:62286-72592 GCF_001443285.1 Poecilia latipinna
TTTGCATGTTTTCTCTGTTGCTGCGCATTTGCACCTGTCGGCCACCGTACATGCGCCTTATAATGCGGTGCGCCTTATTTATGAAAAAAGTTTTAAAATAGGCCATTCATTGAAGAGTGCACCTTATAATCCGGTGCACCTTATAGTGTGGAAAATACGATACATTATTTTTCCATTTCAGTTAATTAGACTAAAATAATACTTTAATAATATGCTGGCAATATGGAGCCTTTGAAGAACTAATGGTTTAGCTAAACATGTGCAGGTAAACACACAACAGAAACGGTCATTTCTATGAAGTGTGCAGGAAAAGCAGGAGATATGCAAAGGAAGACCACGCATATTACCGACAACTGAACTTTGTCAGTAAAATTGTTAATCTGCATGTGTCACTGCTTCTCAAGGTCTGAATTTCAGCAGCTTTAGAAAAAAAAAGATATTTTCTAATAAATACCAACCCAAGAGAAATTTTCGTTTATAACACAGGCATTGTGAATGTTTCACAGGAATAAAGGTGGGTGTGAGCATGGAGCAAGGGGTTTAATTAAACCTTTTGTAGCAGTGGCATCTGATCAATAAATAAGCATTTAAGGATGGCTAGGCTTTCCAATTGCTGTAAGTCATGCAATTTATTTTTCTGTTTGAACATGTAGCCAATGGATAGTGTTACACAGGCAATTTAGCAGATTAACTTTGAGTTGCCGTGCAGAATTGTGCAAATGGCGCAGTGTTTTTGATAGATGCTCATTTCCTTTTCTTGCACTTTACAAAGTAAGAATAGGAAGATTTTTTTTTCTTTTTTTTAGGACAACCCAAACCAGTCATTTCACCACAGACCTGATAGCTGAATTCCTCTGTGCTCACTTTATCAGACATATAACAGTTCAGCGCTCTATGAAGGAGGATGAGGCTGATAAAACATTTAGCCTGCATTCATCAGCAAAAACTGAAACATAAAATTTTACCTCATGCGCCTTCGCTCCATTTATCAAAGCCTCCTTAGATCACTCCCAGTTCCCTTTTTTGTGGCGCTTCACTTACACAGTGCACACAATAAACTAAAAAAGAATTGTGTGTACATCTGCATATGTTTTATTAACCACAATAAAAGTGTTGTGTTGAGAATGTTTCAGCTCTCACCATTGTGTGTTTAGGGTGCAAATGTTAACACTCAACAGTATAATGCAGGAGAAACGCTTTGTAAGGAAGCAATTAATAACTGCCTTAAATAAAACATTTAGTTAAAAGTATGTTTAAAAGATACAACCTATTCCACTCTTTCAAAGCACATACTTTTCTTAAACCTTTTTGTCCTTCCTTTTCTGTAGAGTGGCTGCACTTATGCCAAATCAAATATTTCCATTTCCTTCCTTTTACAAGAAATCATAATTCAACATTGGGTGGTAATGATGAGTTAAGGTATACTCTGAATGTACAAATGAAGCAGCAGCACTGCATTGAAAAATGGCTGCTAATTCAAAGGAAATTCGCAAATAAGTTAGTTTGTATGTTATGTTTTGGTTTAAAGCTATGAGCAAAAAAGTTTAAATAATCTTACATTGTAAACAAACAAATATTCCAAATATATTACATGCATTTTTTAAAAAGATTTGTCAAATGAAGTTTAAATATAAATGGCGACATTGTTGTAGAAACAAAGTGGAAAGTCTGAGCTGTCTGTAATATCACTTTGCACCAATCTGATGGTTGAGAAGCATTAAAAGCAAGTGAGCTAGTGTTTATTTATTCAATGATTTAGCACCAAAAGGGTTTTTTGAAAAAATAAAAAGAAAAAAAAAAGTTTATTTTGTCAATATATGGTTTTTGTTTTAATGTGATTAATTACAGATCTTGCAATTAAAACTTCTGAGTCCTACCACTAATTAGAACACCTTAAAATGTCCTCAAAGTTCATGTCATGAAACATCATAAGCCTGCCTATAAACTTCTGCATTCATGTGTCTAACCTGTTTTTTAGAAGGTAAAATGTAAAAAATCTTCCAACCATATAATGAGGAATGATCATAAAATGGTATATCAGGGCCATGTTAGATAGAAAAAAGAGGAGTGCATTTCTGCAAAATATCCAGAAATCATGAGCTTACTCTCAGAAAATTTTTCCGAGAAAATTTCTAAGTTTTTTCCAGAAAATTTCTGAGATTTTATAGATAATGTAGTCCTCTTTTTTTTCTACCTACAATGCCTCCAACACACTGTCGTAGAATCATATATTTTGCTCTTCTCCAAGTCGTTCATATGATTTAGGTTGAAATTTTGTGCATATATATATTTTTTGGGACATAAATTCACTGAAACCTGTCAACTGTATAATTGTAAAACGAAAATGTAATACCTCTGTTTGCATTTAAGTCGCTCATCAATATTTGTGGGCTGCCGGGGTAAATAAAGGGAGCGAAACAACATTGATTTAAAAGGGGTATTCCGCTCATGCAGACTGCCCCACCCATGGATGCTGAGTGCTATCAAGACAATCAATCGAGGGCTGGACACATCAGAGGTTCAAACTTAATTCTCCTCCCAAAATGGAAAGTGATTTAGAGCCTAAGGTCAGCGTCGATCCCCAATGGCACATTACGGCGCCCCATCACCATGCGTGACCCTTTTAGGGGGTGGAAAAATTTCCAGACATGAGCGCCCCCGGCTTCCTTGGCCGCTGTAAATGTTTCAGTGTCACCAATCAGAGCTGAGTGACTGTCTGACACATGATGAAGCTGCATATATGAGCCAGAAATCTGTGGTTCTGGTGATAGAAAAGAGCTCAAAGTTGTGCAAAACACTTTAGTTCATATTGAAATAAATGGAACATTAAGAATGAAGAAAGATGTGCGTCATACATGAAAGAATATTCAAGTTAGGATAGTCTAAAATATAGACAATTTAGGAGTTAGGATAGTCTAAGACTTAGACTATCCTAACGTGAATATTCTTTTATCATTACTCCTCTTATTGACTGTTTACAGCGACTGTCCCAGGTCCCACTTGCAGATTCTAATAGGTTTTCTTTCAGTCAAGCACTAACAGGAAAAATGACTCAAGATCTTTTACCAGAGACAAAAGACAAATCCTACACCAGCTAAAATCTGACACTACTCCACTTTTGTGTAAGTTTCATGATTAAAGGAAGTTGCTCTCAGTGTCTTCTTCAGAGGTTTTTGTGTCATTTCCTTCAGTGGTTCTTGGTGCAGCGCCCCCACAGGTGAGGAGATCAAGAGGCTTTTCAAACGGTTTGTTTTGTTTGACGCAGTGCAGCTTGAAAACAAACAGCAGTGAAAATGTAATAAGTTGCCATTTTGGTCCCCAACTTACTGCTTACTTACAACAACTGCTAAGTTGGGGACTTAGCAGTTGGGGACTTAGCAACTTAGCAGTTAACTAAGTTAACTGCTAACTTAGTTAGCAGTTAACTAAGTTAACTGCTAACTAACTTAGCAGTTAGTTAAGTTGTAGGGAGTTGTCACTCCCTACAACTCCCTTTTAGTTGTAGGGAGTGAAAACTCCCTACAACTAAAAGCTTTTGTGCTAACAGTCTGAAAATTCTCTGAGATGTTCAAAATGTGGGATATTGTTTTAGTATTTCATCAGTTTTACAACTTTGTGCTTGGTGTGTTCTTTCGTGTTCGGGTGTTTCAAGTAAAGGTGACATTATGCAAACGTACGCCCTACTTAGACACTTTTTTTGTAAGGCAAATTGAAAACCACTTATTGCCTCGTGTGCATTACTTTGTGTCGATATAAAATCCCATTAAAATATATTAAAGTTTGTTGTGACAAAGTAGGGACGTTTTCCCACAGGACAGACACTTTGGCAAGGCCAAAAAGAATAAAGAATTACATGATGCGGGATCAAATAGAGCATTTTATTTAAAAGCATCATTTATAATGCATTCTGATGAAAAAGAGGATGTTTGTTGTGCTGATGAATTGAACAAAGATTTGTTCTAGTGGTTGGAGACATTGTGATTCAGTACGAGTTGAAAGGAAGCCAGATTCCCCAACAGAAGAAAAGGAAACAACCATTTATCACTGCTCTGCAACAGATTATAGAACGTAAAAAATCAGTGCTTTGAAGATCAATTTTCACTTTGATGTTTAGCAGATCGTGTTAATTTGCGGTGCATTGTATCTGTACGGAAAAAAAACAGGACAAAAATCCCCATCTTTGATGGCTGTTGAGCAGAAACACAATCTTGCAGAGCTCCCCGTGGTTTGGCCTCATTCTATCACCTTTTGCTGTGCGCCGCCATGCAAATAAATGAGATTAAAATGCAGCATTGCTTGTTTTAATATGGAAATAAGTGGTTTGACTAATATGCTTTGTTTCCTACTCTAATAGGCATCCGGCACACGAGACCCAGTTTCCCTAAAATACGTCTCGGTACGGGCAATGCACATAATGTGTACGGGATGTTTACAACATCGGTGGCACAATAAAGCGCCATAAATAAAAGCAAATTATGCCTAACATGCCATGTAACCATAAAGAAGTCTGAGTAGCAGGAGAGCATTTTCGTATTGATGACATCACAGATTTATGGGCTCTTATATGGCTTTTGTGTATTCATAGCTTTCAGGTCTGTTTGGTTTAATGTTCCTGTGCTGCCGGTGGGTGTTTGTGGCCCAGTGTGAGATCGGACTTCTTCAGTGCTCAGACTATAGGTATTTAATAGCTCTGCTGGGACAGGGGAGAAAGTGCTTCTTCAGCTCTCTTTAATGGAGAAAATTGAAAAGGTTTCCCAGTCCTGCTCTATAATGAGGGTCTCCCCTTCTTCCCCACTCTCTCCACCACTCCCACCATCAGCTATGCGTGCATCCCATAGTCTATTATTCACATACAGTTAGGGTCACAGCGGCTGGCCGATAATTGTATCACTTCGACCACCTTTTGGTTTTTATTTTGTCACAGGGAGCCGCTCTTTATTGGGTGCAGGCCTTCCCTCGGGTTGTAAAAGTCGCAGCACCCCCTCCTCCCTCACCTAGGGACTGGGGCACTGCCTGCCCACGATCAATATGCCACTATTGTTAACTGGATTTGTTGCTGTGGTGCTTTCTTATGAGCCAGCAATTAGAGTGCGAAGTGGCAAGGCCAGAGTACAGGAGGCTAGGGCCATGGAGACCTGTCCCTCCGGAGGGGAGGGTTTAAGGGGTGAAGGGGGGTGTCAGGGGCACGAGTCCACTTTTATTAAAGGTTGGAAAAACTACGACCCAGACTTTCTGCATGTGTCTACTGCAGCTGTGGGGAGTCAAAAATATATGTGGGCAACAGTTCCCAAAGACAGGGAGAGGTCATAGGTGATTTGTACAAAAGTAGAAATACCCGTTCAATTTTTCCATGTTTTTCTCAGAAAACTAAATGCTTTTTATTAGGATTTTGTTTTCTAGTCCAACATAAAGTAGTGCAGAGTGTTCTCTAATAAACTTTTGACACCCTCAAAAAACTAACAGTACGCCCTGAAGACCAAGAACCACCAGACTTTAACTGGGAACCAAAATTACAACATCTCTTACATTTTCAGCTGATGCGGTTCACTTTCATATTGCACTGTACCAAACCGACCAAACCCTTTGAAAAACCTGTTTACCCCCTCACCAGTGGTGGCGCTGCACCAAGAACCACTGAAGGAAATGATACAAATCCCTCTGAAGAAGACACAGAGCGCAACTTCTTTCTTCACAAAACATAACCAAAAATGGCGTGTCAAATTCTTTGGTACTTTCTCCCACTAGTGTTGGACACATGCTTGTTTTGGTTCTATTTACCCAGAATACCCTGAACATATGCATTCAAAACGTGTCAGAGTTCACTTCAACTGAACAGACCTAGGTTTGTAGACTGACTAGTTTGCTTTTCCAGTCCACATCAGAGTGTAATTGTGTATTTCCACCTCCCCAAGCAATCTGGACTTTCTAGGCAAATTAACTAGAGTTTGATTAAGGTAGACTAAACAGCTCTGGATGCACCATTACACAGCAGAAGTCTGGTCTTGATGGTGTAGAGACAAGAATAACATAATTGTTGCAACAAAGCCATAAGAAGTCTGCTTTGGAGCCATGTAGAGGACACAGTAACAATGGAGGACGGCATTCTGGCCAGATCAGACCAACACTGGTCTGTCCTACCTGCTAAACATCATGTATTTGGAAGCTGGCATTGAACTAAAGTACCCAGAGAGAACTCACACATTTACAGGGAGAACATTAATACTCTTAGAATATTCATCCATTCGTTTAAAATCATTTCACAACAACATAAAAATAAGATGAAGGTTAAATATTTTGTCTCAGTGATAATTTGAGAATCAATGCTTTTATTGTGTCGGGGAACACAAGTCGATTGCTGACACACTTTAGGATGTTTGAGCTGTCTGAGCAAGAAAACAGAAGAATAATGGATTAAGTTAAAAGGAAGAAATCTGGTTACACCACAGAACTATAAGGTGGTCACATCTGGACAAATAAAAGGAGATTCTGATTATGCATAAACTCTCTGTTGTTACAACATAAACTCGACTCAGCACCATTTGGTTTCTGGCTGTGTCTCAATGTGCCTCCACTGTTGCCCTCCCGTCACAGCGTTGACCAATGGTCCAAGCACTTCTGAGCTGCCTGCTGACTGTTGGCAAGGAGAACACAGAAGCTGAATGATTAAATATTAGTCCAGGCCTTGTACCTGTTTACTGATCATCATGTACGTCAATAACCCCTCTTTGACCATCCTCTTATCCTCTGATCATTTCCTCACCTACCCGGCAGGATGAAGCTGGTAATTAAAAAAATTAAATAAATAAAATAAAATAAAGTTTTTCTGTCATCAATGAAAAATTGTCTGACAGACGATTTACATTAAATGTAATTGTTTTGTTTGGGGTTTTTTTTGGGCAGTTGTTTTTTTTTTTTTTTTTTTTTTTTTACAATTCAGGAACATAGAAACAACAGAAAAATCTCCACACTAATTTATACACTGCTGTAAACTGCAGAGGTGGAAATGTAAGACAAATCTACTAAGATAATCAAAATTAATGGGATTAATTTTAATTAATTAATAGATTAATTCATAGATTGTCTCATATAGCTGCGATTCCACTGACCATATAAGTGCACAGTTTGACATTTTGAAAATAAATTTGTTCAACAGAAACTCAGCAATTTCGAAAGATCTAGTTCTTCCACAAAATGTTCTGGCATCTTTTTTTTTTTTTTTTTTTTACGGTTTCGAAATTGGTTTTTTTTTGCGAAACTGCAATGGAAACACTTTTTCTCCATCACAAACTCACATGGTCAACAACTGGATGTTTGCACGGGCGCAAACCCCAAAGAAGATGACGACAGGAAGTGATCTTATTTAATGGAAACACTGCAAATGCAAAATGGTGTTTCAGCAAACCCCTTTTTAGACACATAAATGAACTAATCCACATCAACATTTATGACGGTACACCTTTACATACACAAACTATGTGAATGAGTTCTGAATTCAGACTGGAAACAAAAGTAAATCTTCAATCTGTCCAGCAGGAACTAAGCTGCTTTAAGGCAGAGTACCTCCCATGTTCAGCTCGCTGCCTGACCTGCTGCTTAAAGCCTCCAGAAACCAAACAGAATGAGTGTGAAGGCACGTGGCCTTGGGTAAACATCATTATTTGGATTTTACTACACTGGCCCTGGTGTGCTGTGCTGCTGGCCTTCACACTTTATCATCTGCTATTGAGGTCTAAGACATAAAATCAAATCCTGTGCTGGGGAAAGTATCAGATTCTTATCCAGCACAAGACAAACAGAGGTAAAGATGAGAAAGAGACAGCTGTAAACAGCCACACTGGCTTGTCTTTTTAAAAGCTGGGTTTTGTAATTTCAAGGTCATCGCCCCTTTGGTTTTTCAGATACAGGAATTGTCTTGCACTGACATAAAGGAATGTGTTTGCCAAGTCAGAAAACGGGACAGAAAGCACAGATTATAAAAATGTATTTTGGGAATGCTAAAAAGTCAGTACAGTTCATTTAAAGCTGCAGTAAACTTTTACAAAAGCTTGACTTTTCTGTTTGCTAAATTTGTCACCGTGTTGTGACAGTGTAACATGAATCTGATCATACTCCTCCCTGCGCTATCGCTGACTCAAGAAATGCACCGCTCTCGAACAAAAATCACTAATCAGCGTCAGGAACAGGGTCTTAGCGCTGTCAATCAACTTGTGAAGACGATGCTAAATGTGCTACTGATGGAAGAACAGCTTGTCGTTCCAGGAAAAGCGTTTATCTGCCATCATTGGTGGCCATGTTAACTAGCCACAATATTCTCTCTTGTTGTAAGTGAAACAATCTGCCAATGGAACAAATACTTCTTTATCAATATTAAGGAATTATTGACTAAAAACAAGCTCTTATAGCTTGCTGAAAAGTAGGTTAGTTGTGTCTTATTTATAGTGTATTAAGGTGTTTGTGGTAGAAACTAGACTAAAAAAACATGGGAAGATTGTATGTTTTTGAAGTGAACTCATTAGCCTAAAACTGGATAGCATTAGCATTATTAAACTGTACAGCATCTTGCCTCATAACTACAAGACGTTATTGTTAGGATCTGTGTAGTTTTTCTGTTAGTCCAGTTTCCCCTGTGAATCTGTCTTCCCTGTTGATTGCCCCCAGCTGTATCCCGTTCCCTGATTACCTTCCCTGTGTATTTAACCCCACCTGTTGTCTTTGTCTGGGTCGGATCCTTGTCGTGTGTGATGTCGTCAGTCTGTTCCCTGTGCCGTCTCTGTTGGACTTTTCATTAAAATTAATTATTTTCGACATCATCCTGGGCCTGCCTGCGTCTTACCTCACCTCACCCAAACCGGAATCATGACAGTTATTACACTGTGCTTCAGTTAAAAAGAATGATCACATTTTCAATGATGCCCTCACCTGAGTAAATCTGCTTGTTACAAAAGAAATCCAATCTGGAGAACCTCAGGACTTGCAGGATGCAAATAGGTAGAGTATTATTTGTAAGTGTGTCAATTTGTTTTCAATAACTGCTAAATGAGAACGTGTGAAATCGATTGGCTTCTCAAACTGCCAGTCCAGATAGTCAAATGTGTCCACATAGTCCCACAATGAGATTCCAGTGGATTGTTATTAAGCTCTTGCCATCTTGGAGACCAAAAAGCAGATACGGGAGAAAACAAGAAAGGATGTGCAGGTCAAAAACGATTGCAACAATTTAAACGTGGCAAGGAGCTCCAGTTGAGCTCAATGATTTCTGTGCAACAGTGTCATCCAAACCCCTTGCAGAAAAAAAGGGGCCCGTTTTAATAAGACTCCTTGTTCTGAAACTACCTATTGATTTTCAGTTCGGCGGGTTGTGGGGCGGCGACCTGCTCTGGTTCCCGGCTCTCACAAAAACTAAATTGAGCCATTTAGAAACCGGGTATGTCTACAGACACTCCTGGTCAGCTCTGACACCCCCAGCCAATTTGTTTCCATCAGGTGGAATTTTTTTATTTTTTTTCCCATGAGCTGCACAGTTTCAACACAGACCCACTGCTGAAGAGTCTGGCAGGTAGTCTGTGACTTCCTGCCATCTTCCTGCATGGATTAATGTCTCAACCATTTGTGGTTTTGTTAGTGTTGTCAATCGATTAAAAAATGTAATTATTAATCACCCTCTATCACTGTGATTAATCATGACTAGTCACTATGCCTAACTTTGTAAGCTTGAAATAAAAATATTTACACAGTTATGGTTCTTGCAGGAATGGTGCCCTGGTCAAGCCAATTCAAATTCAAGCCATTATCTGTTTTTTTATTATTATTTGTAGCAGAAAACAGGTAACATAGTCTCCCAGTAATCAACAGCAAGTAAGGAAAACTTACTCCACACATGCATACAATTGGCTATGTTTGGCGATCGAGGCCAAAAATAACCAGAGTCTAGAGGAGTGTCTTAGCAAGGTTAATAATCCTTATGTACTCACTGCTAAATGTGCTAATGGTGGAGAAACAACTTCCTGTTACAGGAAATCTGTTTTTCAACCACGAGCAGTGCTCACACTAATTAGCTTGAACATTAATGCTAGCTACAGGGTAGCCGAGAGCAGCGCCACACAGAGGGGCAATTGACCCACTCCCTGGTTCTGATTGGTTGTTTCTAGATAGCACTGGGAGAACTGGGAGAAGGCAGAGGAGCTGGATTTTTTTCCCACAGATTACCTGCTTTAGAGCATACTGTCAGGACAGTGACAGCTTCAACAAATATGTAAAAAAATATTTTTTACATATTTACGAGCTGCAGCTTTAAAGGATTATGACT
>NW_015114650.1:77594-80880 GCF_001443285.1 Poecilia latipinna
TCTCCTTCGACCCTGATTTAAAATTTCATAAAACAATTACTTCCATAAGTAAATGCATGGTAAGTAAATAATAACACAGATACTACAACATCCTTTAACTCTAGATGGTGTAATGCAAAGTATAACTGGGTGCCTCAAATCAACAGCAACTGAGATTATTTACAAGTGGACAACGCTGTTGCAAGTTTTCCCAAGAGGAAACATCCCGGGAGGTTCAAACTAAGGTCAGACTGTGCAATCAAGGAAAAAGAAAAAAGAGTAATGTGAGGTCATCCGTCTGATAGGTGAAGCTTGGCCAAAAGCAGTTCATGAAACGGTGCAATGATCCCATGCACAGCAGCAAATCTACAGCAGAATGGCAGAGATGAAGAAAGATTAAAGGTGCAGCAGTGGCCCAGTCCAAGTTCAGACCTCAATCAGAACGAAATGCAGCAGTTGAACTTTAACAGAGCTCAGCTGAGTAAAAATAAACGCCAGGAAACGTCAGTGAAAGAAAGCAAGTTTGTAAAGAAAAGTGAGCCAATATTCCTGCACAACGATGAGATGGATGAGGTCACGACTGGGTCATTACTTCAACTTATTACAGCTAAAGGCTCTACAAGCTAAAGTCTAGATTTTAGTTTCACTAGAGAGTCTAATGTGGAAGGTTTTATCCACAGGTTGAACAGAATTTTAAGACCTTTTAAGGATCAGATTTCTTTATGGAAATGCTTATCTGTAAACCATGTTGAACTGAAACAATGGGAGACACTTTTAGCATGTAAGAGTTCCTATGCTGGTGAACCTGCATAGAAAATAGTGGCAAACAACAAAACAATAACCATCCAGCTTCTAATTACAACATCGATGCCAGTGTAGCTGGTAGTGGCAACTGCTTGGTGACCTGTAATATAACCTGTTCTAATGTTCTGGACTGGCCGGCAATAGTCAACAGAAAGTCCAAAACCAAACCTTAACTAGGTGTTTATTTTTAAAATTCAATTCCAAACATGTCAAGTTTCATTTAAATGGCTTCACTTCTCATTTTTTGCTAACTTAGCACTAACTCATCCAGTCAGAGAAGGTTAACAACTTGAAGAGTTTTTCTTTTCTAGGTGAGTTTGACAGCATTAGTGTCTGATTGCAGCCATCCCAGTCAAAACAGTTTACAAGCAGTTACTGTACATTACTTGGACAACTTTCTGTTTTATTTATACAGAGAAAATACTATACATACTGTCAAATAATTCCAAAAACAAAATAAAGTGTGGAATATTTAGACTTGTTCGCATAGATTTTATAGCTAATTATAAAGCGCTCATAAGGCGCTTTCGCACTGCACGGAACGGAACGGTTGTGTCCGCATTACAACTTGCGACCGGTGTTATAGATCAACTGGTGGCTAAATCAACTGGTTGAAACCTATGCGCACCGTAGATGTTTCCAAATTGTAGGTGGCTGTGTCGATGCCTGTTGAAAAATGCTACTTGCGTGAAAAAAACGTTTGCAAAACTTTACTATAAATCCCATTGGACGCTTATATGTTTAATGTTGCATGTGAAAATTATGTTTCAAAACAATTTTCTAAAGAACAGCATTCATTGCGCTTCGAAAACACCGCATTTGAGAATAACCAGATCAACGAATAACACAAACCCATTCGCATTCAGGTTCACCAGAATATATTAATTCTAACTCATGAATAGCCGCAATGTGGATAGTTGTATAAGTGGATAGTTTCTGCTTTTTATAACCAGCACTGATCAGAAAAACATTGGAATTGACTCTCAAGTACCTGTTATGCGAGTTGTTTACATTACATACAAGCAAAAGGTAAATAGTAAGTGTCGCATTTAGAGACACCTACACCCTACAATACGTGTCGCTAAACAATGAGGTGGTTATCATCATACTTAATACAATTTAACTCACATACCTGATGGTGTTGCTTGTGGTGTTTACGTGTCCAAATAGAAAGGAATATCAAGTAATGTCGATAAGTTGTACTGTAATAAAATCTCATCTAAATGATATAAAGTTAACAGCTAATGTTGTTGGTGGTGATATCCAAACTGACAAGCCGAAATTATAATAATAAACGTTCCTACATTACTGTCATATACCACCAACAGATTATGAGCCATATCTACAGTATTTGTCCGTGTGTTCTCTACTGGGAAACAGTTTGCAAGCTGTTGACGAAGGGAAATCAAATTAAAAACAGAACGAGCCGCATTCAGATTAACTAGTGACAGTCAAACAGGGTCCTCAACGCAGATGTTTGTAAAAAAATTAGGTGGCTTTGTCGTTTCCTGATCAAAACGCGACAAACGTAAATCAGATATGAAAATGTCTACTTTCTCAAAGAGCTCTTCAAAGCATACTGGTATGAAGGAACATTGAAAAATACATTAAAAGGTCACTAAAATATACCCCACTTCAAAGAAGACTGTACTAAACAGAATTTGTACTACCACCCAACATTGTTAGAGTAATGACGATCATTTTACGTCTTTTCAGTCTTATGTTGACTGACATGCTTTGCAAACATATCAATAAATATAAACAGTTATAATATCATGTAAACTAATTCATTGTTCATTTAATGGAAGCCACATTATTTCGTTTTCACTTTAAGATTTCACTCGGCTGCAGAAGCAAAGCTGTGCACCTTGGTAATCTGACAATATTCTTACAGTTAAAGTTTGTCTGGCAAACCTGTTAAACAACACTACCTCCAAAGTGTTGGCAACAAGTGAATTATATTATTTATTTTTGTAGACAATAAAATAAAGTGGTCCAAAAAGGGAAACAGATGATAGTGCTGCTAACTAAACTCGTACTAGCGGTCGCTGAGTTGCAAGAGCGCCGTTTTAACCAACAAGCTAGGACGATAGATGAGAGTCCGCTGTTCCTACCTGTCATTGATTGTCATCTAACGCAGTGGCCCCCAACCTTTTTATTACCACGGACCGATCAAGACTTAGAAAATTCTGCTGCGGCCCGGGGGGGAGGGGGGGTATTGCTTCTACATCGTCATCCGTGTTTGGTCATTCTAAAATCCCGTATGCTATGTTGGGAATTTTGTGGATTTTCTTCTGGAATCGCGATGTTCGCGACTGGAATCGGTTCGTGTTGCTCCTGCCTTGGAGACAGGAACCGATCGAACCTGTTGTACTTTTATCAGCTCTGTGATCACAGAGGTTTGGAGAATCGGCCGACAATCCTTAAATAAAATAGACACCAACAGCGGTAGCCTACAAGGTACTTGTTAAGCTTAAGGTTCTGTATTGATATTAGCTAGTCA
>NW_015114650.1:87000-90189 GCF_001443285.1 Poecilia latipinna
CCATTAGTAGGTGCGGTGTCATGATTTGCGCCTGCTGTCTCTCGCGCATACAGTGTTCATGTTTTGTTTTTTTTTCATCCAGACGGCTTCCTGCGCCCCCCCTGCAATGACACGGCGCCCCCCCTAGGGGGCGCGCCCCACAGTTTGGGAATCTCTGGCTTAAGAGGAAACGTAAAGTAAAGCCTCTTCTAAAACGGGCGTGGCATTAAAGGGTTCTTTACCCGTATATCCCAACAAAATTTGTCTCCATTTTTAGATTCTGCGTGGATATTTTCCGTTATTTGGAAGCACTGCAGGGATGGTACAAGCGCTATCCTGCGCTAGCGATTTGATTGGCAACAGATTGGATTTGTGGATTTACATCAACATTTCAATTTGCTACACGACCGTAGCAGCTGGTGAGCTGCAAATTGATAATTTCATATTCAAATATTATGGTCTAAACCATTAATTGTAGGGGGCGAGGGGGTTAGAGCACCCACAGTGTCAATGGGACGGGGCAACATACTAATAGCAGCAGCACCAGCACTTTTTGAATGAAAAGATGGAAGAACTGCCATGTTTTTCATGTTTTGTTGTTTTTGGTAACACTTTATTTAATGGGGTGTGAATAAGACTGACATGACACTGTCATAAACATGACATAACACCTGTCGTGAACATGAGTAAGTCTTCATGAATATTTATGACTGTTGTCATAAAGTGTCATTCGGTAAATCATGACACTTTTAATACAAGGTTGACATTATTCAAAATGTCTTTTTTATGACAACTTGACATTAACCTAGACAAAAATGACTGTTATGACAACTTGACATTAACCAAGAACCATCATATGTCATAAATATGTCATAATAGTAGTCATAATAATGTCATTTAAGTGTTATTACACTGTCAAAAGCTTTAACAGTAATTAATATTTCCCCTACCTGAAATAAAGCAGAACAAGTAGGACCAACAATAAAGATTTCATTAAGCTTTATTACACTGGCAAATGATTTAATAACAGTCATTAACAATTCCTCTTACATTAAGTGGAACAAGTAGCACCAGTTATGAAGGTGTAATTAAGTGTTATTACAGTGTCATTAATATTCACTCTTACCTCAAATAAAGTGAAACAAGTAGCAACAGTTAAAGATGTCATTAATTGTCATTACAGTCTCAAATGCTATATTAACAGTCAGTAATATTAACTCTTACCTCAAGTAAAGTGAAACAAGTAGCAACAGTTATGAAAATGTCATTAAGTGTCATTACAGTGTCATTAATATTAACTCTTACCTCAAATAAAGTGAAACTAGTAGCAACCGTTATAAAGATGTCATTAATTGTCATTACAGTCTCAAATGCTATATTAACAGAGTCATTATGTTAACTTTTACCTCAAGTAAAGTGAAACAAGTAGCAACAGTCATAAAGATGTCATTAATTGTCATTACAGTGTCAAGTGCTATATTAACATAGTCATTAATGTTAAGTCTTACCTCAAGTGAAATGGAAAACACTGGACTACTTATAACTACCATCATAGTTGTAGATCAAACCCTTTATACATTTTAATAAAACAAAGGATTACTTGTTCTTCAAACAGATGATTTAACTTCTGGTCAGTATACTGAAACTTTGAAATACTGTCTGAAAAACTAAAACAGAATTACTTATTCTTTAACTTAAGAAAATAGGTTCTTTCAATAAGCCTAACATTTTTTGATGTGATTGTGTCAGCCAGTTCCTTCGTTATAGTCTTCCTGTAACGCTCTGAGAACAGGGAGATCTTTTTCTTGTCTTAATTTCCTGGAAGCAACTCTTTAAAGGTGTCTGGAAATGCTCAGAAATTATAATTGTTCTTGCAATGGTTGTGGTCAATGTTAATCATGGTGAAAACCTTTTCATGAATTCAAACTTGGTGGATCTCTTCTGGACATCCTCATAGTGGGTGATGACTCAATCCACTGTGGTCACTTAAAAAAAGGAACAAAAACTAATAAACAAAAAATGTAATGTGATCTTAATTCAGCATTTATTTAAATACCATTCCAAAAATGTCCTTTGCTGCACACTGTCAGAATGGTAGACTAGCAGACAAATGCCCAGTTAACATGACTGGTTGTTATAAAGTGCAATATAATTATTTCTTAATACAAGTAGCATAATGACTGGAGCTGAACAAAATAATTCTGATCAAATATTTGTTTGGCAGAAATTCATACAGCCTGTTGTTATTCTGAATGCATCATTTAATGTATAGTTTTAGGCACATGAGTGTATCTTTTCACTTAATGAGCATTCAAAATTATTTCCAACCAGATACTCTGGCTTATGGCTTAAAACGTTTATTAATAAATAAATAAACACCAGTTTTACATTTGACAACAATTAGTTGCCTAAAATGTAACTTGTTAACTTAAATGGTGGATGTTGATTCCTGATCCCCTTTCCCCACTTACCTGTCTCCTCACACCCCCCTTCACCAGGAGAAAATAGTAACACAAAAATGACTTACCTAAATTTCTTGGGGAATATTGCATCTGCTTCTTTCTCTTTGGTCAAACAGGGACTTCTTTCTCTGGTGGCTGGTCCTCTTTATCATACTCCACACCTGTAGCATGTCTTCATTAGCCACCGTTGTCCACCCCACTCCCCACCATGGGTCTTCATGTGGCTAAAGTTGCCAAGCAAAGAACACAAGTACCATGTCACATCAGCCAAGTTGCTAAATAATGCACATAAAGGACAACTTTGACTAACATATTAGCTTTTAATTTGTTAGATTAAAATTGGAGGAAAAAAAAACTTATTTGTCTGTCTTTAAAATATGTTTAATATTACGGGCTAACGTTGCAGTAAGGGAGTTTAATAACTTTAGCTAACATTAACTAACAGCAAGGTAGGATTGGCTTGAATTGGTCATAGCTAACATTACAAAGAAGGAGAACATAGTCAATGTTATTTTCTCAAAGAAAATGTAAAGTTAAGACACATACCTCATATGTATTAGGAGTCAAACTTCAACTTCTTTTTAAACAGGAGGTCTGGCCATTATAACTTGCGTTAGGTTGGCCCCACCACATGAAGACCCATGGTGGGGAGTGGGGTGGACAAAGGTGGCTAATGAAGTTGGAAGATTTCTTCTTCACCAATACACTGCACGCCTGTTAGTGCCAGTGTTGTGTTCAAGACCACCTA
>NW_015114650.1:95723-97890 GCF_001443285.1 Poecilia latipinna
TTTAAGACTAAACAAAATGGCAGAGCAGTATAATATTATCAGATAAAGCTACATCATTTTTTAAGTTTAATTGGTAATACTTTTATAACAAATTTATGACAGATCACAACTTCCTCAAGTTGTCATAACAAAGACAATTTTGTCTCAGTTAATGTCAAGTTGTCATAATGAAGACATTTTGAATAATATCAACTTTGTATTAAAAATTTCATTATTTACTGAATGACACTTTATGACAACAGTCATAAATATTCATGAAGACTTACTCATGTTCATGACAGGTGCTATGTCATGTTTATGACAGTGTCTGTCAGTCTTATTCACACCCCGTCAAATAAAGTGTCACCTTGTTTTTCTATGTTTGCTGTTAAGCTCCTTCTCTACAGGCTGGTTCTAGTCAGTCCCAGTCAGATTCATCTCCATTTGCAGATCCACTGCTGCTCCTCCTCATTTTTTTTGGAATCACTTCATTTGGTGGAACTAGCTGAGCCAAGCAGGCTATTGCGTGCAAGCAACTTGATTGGCAACAGACTGCATTTGTTGATTATGCTGTAAATTTCCATCAATGGAGAAGCAAAGTTGGTAGTTGCGGAAGATTTGCACAGAGCGTCAACTGGGCATGGAAATATGGAACGACCAAAAGTAGAGAGATTTCGGAGAAACTAAATGCCAAAGGATAAACATACACAAATGACCTCATCGGAGCGTCGACCACAGATCCACATTCCTGCCCATATTCACACCCAAAAGTGAGGGACCGCCAATGGAGACACACCTAAACTGACCAGAACTGAACCAGACATTAACTGTCTAGAGTGAGACTTAATGGAGACTTAAGAGAACTACAGCAACATGCACTGGAATCCTATAGAGATCACGTAACAGTTTCCACCTGAGCTTGTGGTGAAAGTGTTAAAACGATGAACAGAGGCAAAGCAACCATCTCATAAATAATCTGAACCCGAGGTCAAACACAAGCTCCTTCATGTCTGCGCCTCAATTAAAAAGAAACAGATTAAAATATTTTCCCATTTAGCTCCGAAGGCCAAGTCAGACAGCGACGCTTCGGTGTGAGAAAACATGAGCATTGTACAATGGGTCACTCTGGTTACAGCACAAGTAAGAAATTCACAGAAACTCTTATGTAGGAGGAAAACAGAAAGGGAAAAAAAGTGATAGAAAAATAAGAGTGGAGGGAAACATTCAAGGTCACCCTTCCTCCGCTCCCTCAGGGCTGTGAAACATTTCTGTGTACAGTGCTGCTGCACAATCATAGCTCAAACCAATTTTACCAGAGGAATCAATATGGCTGAAATATTAGGCTTTTATGAGTTGCTACATTTGGCTGCAGGCCCTGTGAATGGAGTAATGTGCTCAGCTAGATTAGATTTAAACAGCCCAGACATTCAGACGGGGTGTGACAAATTTACAAGAGACGAACAAAGAGGAGCACAAAGGCTATATTACTGTAATTATTGTTATCATCATTATCGATCGCTACATCAATACCTAGCTGGAGCCGCCGCGCTCAACTATAATGAGGGCATAATGCACAGTGACTTGCAACTCCTACTCAAAACACATTTTGAACCAGTTTGGCTAATTTGCGAAGACTTTAAATTAACCTGAGCATATGCATCTGAGTGCTTAAAGACTATTTCAAAACTTTGACTGTGTCTCTGTGTCTGTGTCTATGTGTCTATTTTATAAAGTGATAAACATGGGGACAGCGTTTTCATTTTAATAGCCTCAGTTAATTGAGCTACTGTGTTAGCATTTTGCTGCGAGGCAAAAGCTAAACAACCTTCTTCTTTATTTAAATGTATATATCCTTTAAAGCTTCCCTCTTTTAGAGGTGTAGTTAATATTGTCACCACATCGATTCTGACCGTCACCGCCCAGATCTAATGAGCCTCAACAGTTAGGCAAGGCAACAAATGCTGGAGCATCATGCTGATACAGAATCTTGCAAATTTATTTTATTGGGATTTTTATGTGACAGACCAGCACAAAGTAGAGCACTAACTCCCTCCTCCTGGCTCTGATTGGTTGTTTTTAGTTGGCACTGGGAGAAGGCAGAGGAACTGAATGCTTTTTCAGATCATCTGTCTCATACCATCCTGTCACCACATAGTTACAGTTTCAACAAATATTTGAATATATATAT
>NW_015114650.1:101600-116905 GCF_001443285.1 Poecilia latipinna
TATATATATATATATATATATATATATATATATATATATATATATATATATATATATATATATATATATATATATGAAAAATATATATTTTATAAAATAAACAGCTCTGGGAAAAAACGAAGAGCTCACTGCACTGAACCCCATTGAAAACCTCCTGGTTAAGCCACCAAATATTGATTTCTGAACTCTTCCTGAGTTCAAACATTAATATTTTTGTTTCTAATTGAATATGAACTCGTTTTCTTTGCATTATTTGAGGTCTGAAAGCATTGCATCTTACATTATTTTGGCCATTTCTCATTTTTTGCAAATACATACAAAATCTTTGCTTGTAATATAAGAGACATATTGTCAGTAGTTCATAGAATAAAAGAACAATGTTCATTTTACTCAAACATATACCTATAACAGCTAAAGCCAAAGAAAGACTCAATACGAAAAAAAATGCACACCAAGCTTTTCGGTCATATTGTGGTTGTAAAACAATTCATTAAAACCATGCATTCTTTTGATTTCACTTCACAGTTCATTTTTCTTTGTCATAAATTTAGTCCAAATTTAAGTTTGTGGTGAAAACGTAAAAGGGGACTAATACTTTCTGAAGGTGTTCTGTGGGGTGATTCTAGTTTTCGACAGTCGCTCGTCCTCTGAGGAACGGAAGCCGCTCCGCCACAGTTCGCCCGATGGCTGGAAACGTGACGCTGGCAAAGCCATTACGAAGCCATAGTACCATGGAAAAGAGTGAGCTGCTGGGGGCCCCCTGGCAGCGCTACAGTCATTAATGCCCTCAATTTCCCTTAATAGCTTTTTCAATCCCAGCCCTCAATTCCATTCGTCCCCACACCAAACCGTATTTCGTCTCCTCTCACTGCCTGTAATTAATCCATTCATCTCTAAAAAGATGCGATCAATGCCATCTAGGAAGAGAGGGGCACTGGTACAGGGAGACGTTTTGTAGACCACACTGTGGTCAAACACGCAGTCAGGCCGTGCACGAGATTATTGATAAAACACTGCTTAAAAATTGGTGAAGTGCAACTGCATATAACAACATATTTACAATGCCGCATCAATAATGTAGAACACGGGAAAAACTCCATCAAGCCCCGGCAGCACTTCAATACATGTCTGAGTTCTGACAGCGAGCTTTTACAAAGCCCAACGGGATCATACAGTGAGCATTCCTACTGGAGAGGACTTTTCAATTCCAGTCTCATCATATTACTTTCCCCAGCTAAATGTCATGCACAGTATATATACACACACACATACACACACACACACACACACGCACCCACACACACACACGAAAAAAATCAATTTCCAATTTTTATATTTGAAGGGTCAGGCGCGTTGGGCCCGGAGAGCATAAAACCAGATCTAGTCGTATCTGTCGTGACGTTTCGCGAAACAAAAAAAAAGCTCGTTAAAAGGACACGTTGGATGTTCTCATTTCGCCGCAGAAATGAGAACGCACAAGGCTATGAGTGAAGTCCCGTGCATGCACGCATGTATTAATCTCGGCATGCGTTTTTCATGATTTAGAAAAGCTGGATCACTATCGGCTCGGCACCGTTGACCCCGCTACTAAATTTCCCTTCCTGCTCCGGCTCGGGATCAATAACTAATTTTTTTGGAGCTGATTAGTTTGCAGTGGGAAGGTGGACACTGTCTGATCTATCCTCAGGATATAATCAAACACTAAGAAAAGAAGTGGACATTATTACAGCTGGAACGCGAGCGAGGTGGTTGTAAAGGTATGCTGCGGTAAATGTCTTTGCCACATCGTCGTGACTATATAGGCGACAAAATGTTAACGTTCAAAAGTTGCAGTAATAATAGGAAATAATGGTTTTGATTTTTGTGTGAGTTAAAAATCTGAAGAAAATAGAGAGAAATAATGAAAACAGCAGAGCTATATGTTTTCAATCAATATTTAAGCTTATGCTTAAATACTAAATGATTCATGCATCGCTTAACAAAAGAAAATAAAAACAAAACCTCATGTTGAAACTAAATTCTAAATAACAGAAATAATAAAGGTCTTGGAAAAGTTTTGATCCATTCATCAAAAATAAATAGTAAAACATGTATAGTATACTTTCTCATCAAATAATACAGTTTTTTAAGTTATTGCAACTTTTTATTTTTATATTTTATTCCCCTTCCAAATTTGTATGATTTTCCTGTTGTTGAAACCAGAAATTTGAATACACCAAAAAAAGAAAAAAAAAAAAACACCTACACATTTTTTTCCCTCTGTCCAAAATTAAAACCAAACATAATTTCAATTCTTGAGTGAAATAATAGAGATTTATTTATCAATACCTTTAAAACCAGATATTTACAACCAGTATTTACTACCAGTATTTTGTAGTGTTGGTCTTAAACTCTAGGGACTTGGATGAAACCTTTTGTGTTTCCTTCCACAATCCTCTCAGTTTGCCGAGTTCTGGTCCATTCTCCTGACAGAACTGCTGGAACTCAGTCAGGTTTGAAGGTTGGCTCACTCATACACACCTATAGAGATCTGCTCACAACTTCTCCACAGTACTGAGATCAGGGCTTCATGGTGGCCACACTTCAGTGCCTCTTTAAAAGCTTTCTCCTAAATCTGAATTTACACCTCTCCCATCTCCTAACAGGAAGTTACACTGTCCAAAAACCAAACCACTGACAGCACCTGAGCTCTTAGAACACCAAGTTTTCCCACATGCCTCCCCAACTGTAATACAGAAGGAATAATGTAAATGGGCATTCTAGGTAAACAGGAAACAGTAGCAACTAAAAATCCACAAAGTGTCATGCGCCATATGAGCCATAGGGGTTTGAATGTGTCCTACACTCGCATCCAAATACATCAATCCTGAAATTTGCATGAACATTACATGTTCGTTTGAACATGTAATGAACGTTTGATCGATGAGATCCGAAGTGTTCACTTCAGCACCCTATTTCACGCATTCCTTTTCTGCATCTGTTTTATGTTTTGTTACAGACCGGCTTGCATGCGCCTCAGTCGCCTCTATAGCTACTCTATCAATTACGACCACACATTGTAAAGAAGTACCTTGACATCACACGTTTCAAAATGTCCTCACCGTCCAGCGGTGCTGAGTAACCAGCGGATTCCGGTCCGTGCATTTTATTATTTTGTAGAGCCGTTGCAATGTATTTCCCCGCAGCCTTCTGTATACATGTATATATTTATGAGCATAAACAGATAATTCACAGTGGCTTGTTTTGTCAATTACACACACATTCAGAGATAAAGTTGTGTAAAGGCCACTTAGTGTTTAGAATATTTTAAAATGTCGTTCACCTTGTTGCAATGAATTTTTTTTACCACACCTACAAAGTAAAACTATACCGTCATTAAAAAATAAAGCACGAGTCATTTCTGATCATAAGATTCTGTTCAGAGTAAAACAATCTCATTTTCTTTTTGTAAATGCAGTTAAAGGAGTCATAAATCAATTCATACATTCTGTAGCAAAGTAAGCCTCGTCTACAGAGGGGTATATAATACATCTGTCCTTGTGAGCCACAGTGATTCTAAGGAGAGCTCCAGCCCACACAAACACTGCTTTAAAAAGCTGGTGAATCACCTCTAATAGGTGCCGTGAACTCTGAGTGGCGTGAACCTGAGGTCACGCTTCTCCGCTCTCAGAAGCAACACTGCAATGCTAAAGGAAAGAAACAAGACACAACTTTTTCAAGAAAGTGTACATACACTGTGGATTTTAAAGTTTAGCAATCAAAGGTGTCCTCTAGCACTGAATATTTTCCCGGTTCTGTGTTGCCAACGTGTTAAACTTTACTCCTTGCGTGTGTTATTTTGGTTAGAAATTGGGACAATGGATATGTGCAGACTGACAACCAAGGCTGCTGAGTTGCAACAAGTATATATTTCAAATACAGCCAAATGTGACGATTTAGGGAAACATGAGGGAAGAAATACGAGTTTAGCTTTTAGAATAACTTTTTATTGTAGAATACAGTGTAGCATTAAATATAAAAACACTTGCAGTGGCTACCTGTCTCAGGTGTACCATAGCTCTTATCCATTAACTATTCAAAAAGGATTAATAAAAAAATAAAATGTGATATTGTCATCAACATCGGTATCGACCGATATAATTCATTTAACGCAACACATCACTGCAATTAGTAAAACTGGGTTGATATTAACGACTGATATTTATGTCCATCTTGTTGCCGTTTGTCTCAAGGGGAAAAGGAGAATGTTGGTTATGACATTCATAGTAATGCAGCAAAGGATTGTGGGTAGTTTAACACAAGCAGAGGTGAAGTGAGTGATGTAATTTTTTTTCAAGGTTTTGAAAAGGTAGTGAAATATATGTAATATGTAATATATGCTACATCGGTAAATCAGTCATCCACCATAACAGAAATATTATCGGATATTGCTATCGGCCCAATTTTTTTTTTAATCAATTCATCCCCAATAGTTTCACTGATTTTATTCAGTTTTTGATCTGAACATTTTGTCTTGCAGCCAATAGAAAAGTAAGAAAACAAGAGAAACTGTTGAAACACACCAAGAAATCTGATCATGACCAGCTACGGTCATAATGCTGCACAGAAGCAGCATTCAGATTCTATGCACCACAAATCTGGAAGAAACTTCCTGAAAACTGCACAAGAGCCAAAACACAAAACAGTCTTTAGTTTTAAAGACTGAAAACACTGGTTTTTAGTCTTTAAATCTAGACTAAAACCTCACCTGTTTGAAGTTGATTTTGAGACATAATAAATTAAACAATCAACAATCTGATGTGTAATGATGGCACTTAACAAAATGTAATGCTTCAGTTGTTCACTTCGTGTTTCTATGATTTTTTTTATTTTTGGGTTTTTGTGATGTAAAGCACTGTAAAATGCCTAGTTGCTGAAATGTGCTATGCAAATAGACTTGATTGATTGATTGATTGATTGATTGATTGATTGATTGATTGATTGATTGATT
The DNA here is from genome assembly GCF_001443285.1 of Poecilia latipinna. Lineage (NCBI taxonomy): Eukaryota > Metazoa > Chordata > Actinopteri > Cyprinodontiformes > Poeciliidae > Poecilia > Poecilia latipinna. The sequence continues at coordinate 106,591 of NW_015114650.1, forward strand.
GATTGATTGATTGATTGATTTCAGCTTCATCATTGGTGACTGGTGACAATCTGGTCAAAAACTCAACCTTTGTTGAATCCATAAATGAACACAAATCCACATTGAGTTGAGAACACTCTTCAGTGTAAATGCTTCTACTAGGAACAGCAGACTGACAGCTATTTTATCAACAAAGTCAGAGAAAGTCCAGAGATAAAAGAAACTTTTTTAAAAGGGAACCAAGAAGGTCACGGGTTCAAATGGAGCTTAAAAGAAACACAGCACTGCCTCCTTAAATTAATTATGTTCTATGTTAAATTAGTTATACAATGCAAACCATTGTCTGAGTATTTTTTCAATATTATAAACAGCATACCGTAAGAAGCCTGACCTTATACGTCACCATCCTCTCTTTCTTACATTCTCCACACTTGACACAAAACTGAACATCAAACAGAAGAGTGGCAAAAGATATACTAGCATTGCAGCTGTTAACCATAAATTCAGAGCTGAAACCGAGGAGTTATTGGAATCCATTAGACTAGCATTACCTGACTTCTGCACCACTTGCCCATTTGCCCAGTGGAGCACAAAAATCCCCCATTGCTTAATTTATTCAGTGTCAAGGGATCATTACCCTAGAGAGCAGGAGTACAAGTTGCTTAAATCACAAGACCACAACACTCACACAAACACTCAGTAGAAACACATCCACTAAATTCATGTTGTTTGGATGGAAAAACAGCAAATGCAGAACAGAGGGCAAGATGAGTTTTTTAAAGAAAGAAAGACTTTCTAACCTGCTGACTGTAAATAATCACAGTGAGTCGGGTCTTTCCCATCGTTCACCTAATGGCCATGCTGAACAAGGTGGGGAAGGGTTCTGGTTTGAAGTGGGGAGAAGGTCTGAATTGGATCACAGCAGGTTTGATTTTACAGGCCTGATCCAAATCAAAGCAATTAGACTATAATGTGCTTCATAAACCTGGAAGAGCGGGATCACCGAGGGGGAAAATGAAAGAATTACATTCACATGTTCAAAGATTTATAGGAGACATTCTAAAGGGAAAATGAAATTACAAGGCCATAGCTTGGCTTTATGCCTTCAGCTGTCTTACATATGGACAGGAGCAGATATTCTAACTATTATCCTCATCTGTTGTTGCAGGACAGGGTCCACTAGGTATAGCTAACAGAAGTTAAGCAGTCACTGCTGTTTTAGTTGGGACAGACTTTAGTTAATGTAAAGTATGGTTTTTATACTTTAGTCAAAATGAGTCATTTCTAAGTTTAAAATCTGTGTACTAAACCCAGGTAGCATAGTCATGACACAATGACATGTTCAACAAATGAGTATATATATTTTTTTGTATGAAAGATGCATGTTGCAGCTTTAAACTAAAACATTTGGTAACACTTTATTTGAAAATGAGACTGACATGACACTGTCATAAACATAAAATCTGTTATGAACATGAGGGAGTCTTTATGAATGTTTATGACTGTTGCCATGAAGTGTCATTCGGTAAATAATGACACTTTTAATGCAAAGTTGCTTTAAAAGTTGCATCAAAAGGAAATTAAAAGTCCCAACCTTGCATTAAAGTGACATTATTTACCAAGTAATTCAAAGTTGGCACTTTTAATGGACTTTTCATACAACCTCTAAAGCAACTTTGCATTAAAAATGTCATTGTTTACCAAATGACACTTCATGACAACAGTCATAAACATTCATAAAGACTTCATGTTCATGACAGGTGTTATGTTACATGTATGACAGTGTGATATTAGTCTTACGCACACACATTCAAATAAAGTGTTACCAAACATTTTAAACAGGTCCAATCAGGGCACGGTTTTACAAAGAAATCAGTGAGAGCGGTTACTCTGATGAATTCAGCCTCAGTGGCTAAACAAATATGATTTCCTCCCGTCTGTCTGACCTCACTGAAAGCTCCTTGTGAAGGAAAAATTCCGTCACAGCGGTGTAACATTTCTCCCAACATAATCCCTTGCCCACACAATAAGAGCCAGAACTGATAGAGGCCACGTCTCATCCATGCCCTCATTCTGGACGGGACCTTATCTTCTGGGAAACACATTTCAGCTGGGCCTGTCCTCATGCAGGAGACCAGCCTGCTGACGGAGGCACGGGGGTGGAAGGAGGCGTTCAGTATGAGGGGCCGTTTAGGACAAAAACTATGTTTTGTGTCTCACACACTACTAAAAACTCATACACACACACAAAATATAAAAATTGCACATATACACTACTAAAATGTCACACACATACACAATTTTTCTCACACGCATGCACAAAGCACAAAGCACAAAGACTGCACATACACACAACTAAAATATCACACACGCATACAATTTTTTTCTCTCACACACACAGAATACTAAAATTGTACATACACACTACTAAAATATCACACATGCATACATTTTTTTTTCTCACACACAAAAGCATAAAAATTGCGCACATACACTATTAAAATATCACACACACAATTTTTTTTCTCACACGCATACATAAGACTAAGATTGCACATATAAACTAATAAAATATAGACTCTTGTATGTGAGAGACTCAGTTTTGTATGTGTGAGAGACATTTTTTGCATGTGTGAGAGTTGTCACGGAAGAGGCGGGGCATAATTTGGAGATCAGATGTTGATACCACAGTATCAACGCATGTTGGATATTGGAGCTCCACGGCGTTTAAATTGGTTAATCCGATTTATGAACGCTAATTTCGGCCAGCTGTTCTCTACCGCTCCCTCCTCAAGCGCTTGGAGTTTCACTTTGGGCTCTAACGCCTTACTCCGATGCGTGTGAGAAAAAATTGCTTGCGTGTGTGATATTTTAGTAGTGTATGTACACAATTTTTGTATTTTGTGTATGTGTGTGAGAGAAAAATTGTATATATGTGTGATATTTTAGTAGTGTGTATGCACAATTTTAGTATTTTGTGTGTGAGAGAAAAATTGTATATAAACATTTTTTCTCTCACATGCATACATGTGTCATGCATGTCATACAATGTCATATACATGTGTGTGACACTTTAGTAGTATATATGTACAATTTTAATATTTCGTGTGTGTGTGTATGAGTTTTTAGGGTAACACTTTATTTGAAGGGGGTTGAATAAGACTGACATGACACTGTCATAAACATGACATAACATCTGTCATGAACATGAATAAGCCTTCTTGAATATTTATGACTGTTGTCATAAAGCGTCATTCGGTAAATTATGACTTTTAATACAAAGTTGACATTATTCAAAATGTCTTTGTTATGGCAACTTGACATTAACCAAGAAATCATTACCGATATAAATTTGTTATAAAAGTATTACTGATTGCACTTTAAAAATTAGGTAACTTTATGTTATTAAAGGTAAAATTTAAACAGTAATGATTTCCTGGTTAATGTCAAGTTGTCATAACAAAGACATTTTGAATAATGTCAACTTTGTATTAAAAGTGTCATAATTTACTGAATGACGCTTTACGACAACAGTCATAAATATTCATGAAGGCTTATTCATGTTCATGACAGGTGTTATGTCATGTTTATGACAGTGTCATGTCAGTCTTATTCAACCCCCTTCAAATAAAGTGTTACCGTTTTTAGTAGTGTGTGAGAGACAAAACAGTTTTTGTCCTGAACGGCCCCTCATAGTTCAGGGGTTACCAGGCTTACTGTGACTCCTCCACAACAGATTCCCCCCAACCCTCCAAACTCAGCACCGACACGTAGTCCCAGTACCGGGCCGTCCGTGAGGCAAGACACAAGCTCTGCACAAAGACGTATTTACAGAGCCCGTCTAGTTATTAAACTTTAATCCCACCAAGAAGAGCATATTCCGATAATGAATTATAAATGACACAGGTTGGAGTCTCCTATATGACCTCCACTTCACCAAACCCACCAAGGTGGAGTTTAATAAACTGTGTTGTCAACCAAGTGTGGAAGCTGCCTCCACCCAGATGTAATTTTTAAATATATAACAAAAATATGGGAGAGACAGGAGGGAAAATGTAATCTCAGCTGCAGGGGAGCAGCATATAGCCAGAATGGCACACATACATCATGCCGGAGCATACATGCAACTGGTAAACTCAGGCAATTATGCAGAAGGTAGCGCGGATTTAGTCATAGGGACTCATCAGTGACCCAACTGCATTTCATTTGTTTAGTCTTTGGGGAGCTTAGCATTAGCTTTCCCCATCTGTCAAAATTGGCAACAGACAGTAAATGAGTTCTGAAATTCATCGGAGACCAATTGTCCTTTGTTCAAATTGTTTCATCAGCACTCCCCTGAGGTGGAAAATAAAGACTGTCCTCTGGAAAACACCCTGTCCTTTGTGAATTACTTTTTTTTTTCTTAAAAAATAAAATTCACTCTCCGAGTCTGATCATGTTTTACGAATATTATTTAAGAATGCAACACTAGCCAAGTAGCAGAAAATGTCAACAAAAGAAAAGCTAGAGAGTCTGTTGGTTAATTAACTCCTTAGCCAATTTGTACACCTGTTTCTTACAATGATCATTTTCTTTGTATGGCAATAGACCAGGGGAGTCCAGAGTGTGGCCTTTCAAAAGATTTTGTTCGACCCCTGACAAGAACGGTTAAAAAGTTCAACAAAATAGAAAACTGACCCAAAAAATTTCTTTTTAAAATGTCTTTTAATAAACCAACAGTCTGAAGCCTTTCATATGTTTTGGATCTTTAGTGATATACAGATTTCATAAAACTTGTTTTTATTGTTCAAGAGTTAATTCACAACAGACTCATTTTTGCATTTTCTTTAGTGAATTTTGAAGTCCATCAGTCATTAAAATCTGCCAGTTTCAGCTCCTGGGGAACAAAGTTTGGACACCGCTGCAATAAAGACATAATTTTTCAGTTTATTTTTCCCTGTAGTTAACTATTCTAATAAAAATGCTTAACTCTCAAATAAATTCTCAACAGACATTTGGATTGTACTCTTGTTCTGATCCCTGTTTGGACCACTTGTGTTTTGACTAAGTGTGGCAGCTGATTAAACCAAAAATAATGATTCAATCTTCTGTGGGTAGAATTTATTGTGGTCATATAATCACTTTTGATACAGTATAAGATGTCCAAAGCCTTCTTCCCCTTTTGAATATGAAGCGTAATTTATAGTACAGATTTCCATGTAGATGGCACCAGGTCATACTCAAACAACTTTGGTATCACACAACTAAACCTGGACTGGTTTGAAATAGCATAAGGATAACAAAAGCAACAACAAAAAAACATAGAAAATCTTGACAATTGGGTGACCAGGTTTGCTTTTAATTCATAATATTTTTTTATGAGTGATGACAGCTAGATCTTAGGAAGTATTGCGACACAAGTAATGTTATTGTCATTTGACGTGAACTGAAAGTAGACATCAGTAAGCTGAAGGTCAAGCAGTACTTGGGAGGTAAGCAGACGTCTCCTGCCAAAGAAACCAGTACAACTTTCTAGTCCGCAATATCTTTCCGACTACCCGTTTATTTCTGAACTGGTCAACTAGCAAATCAGTGGTGGTAACCACGGCTACATAAATCACTGCTTAGATATTCATCACAACATTAGCATAAAGATTTTATATTGGACCCTTTGGATAAAGTCCCTTCTTCATTATCAGGTCTCACTCTAGCTGCTTCAGGTCTGCTTCGATTCTAGTCAAGTTGGGTGAATCTCATTGGTAGAGAGTTCATCACTATGTGGTTGTGAATATGGGCAAGAGTTGTGATGTCATTTTGGACGTGTGCCTTTGGAGGGTCAGTGTTTTCAGAAATCTCTGATCTCTGGTATATTTGGTAGCTATAGCTGTTCCCGGTCCAGTTGATGCTGCATGTGCTCTTCTTAAAATACTGCAACAGTAATTCAGTGATGTAAATCCACTGGCTGATCAATAAATTAAGTCTACTGTCAATCAAATTGCTTCCATGCAATAACCAGCTTATTTCACCTCTAAGATGGCTCCAAAAAGAGGAAGGAACTTTACAGGATCTGCAAATGGAGACAAACCTGGGCCACACCCTTAGAGAAGGGCTTCAGATTCAGAAATACAGACATGCAAAAAAATAAATAAACCCCCATCTCCAAGCACATTGTATTCCCTGCATCCTCAGCTACTCAGACAGGTCAGTTGGCCAGGCATCCCCTTCTCCTTGTCATTACAAAGGGTCTACTATTTCCAACGCATTGTCAAAGGTTATTCTCATCAAAAACAGAATCAAACCAACAACACACACCCTGCCTCTCAGCACACTGAGTCCAAAATAAAGATGTCTTGGAGCAAGGGGTCACTGTGAATGTGTGAACAGCCCTTCTTAAACACCTCTTCTCCACACATATGGTGTTCATCTTTACAACGACTATCAGAGCTCTTATTTCATGGTTTTATGCACTTCATTTCTACTTTAAGTTCATAGCATCATATTCCTGTTATCTTTGGACATCTAAAATTGCAGGAAGATAACTTTTAGGTGTATTTTGTTTTCAATCCCACTCACCTTTCTCTGTTTTTTTTTTTACTTTGCTTCCATAGAAAAATCTAAGACTGGGTATTTTTCGGCATATATATATTTTACTTCTCATGATGTTACATGGAAGCTGCCTAAGCTCAGCCAAACATCACTAAACTCATTGTTACATACACATTGAGATCTTTCCAAACTTTAGATGTGGAAAAATAAGCCTATTTTCTGGTAAGACTGGCCTTCACAATCAGGTGATGGTGCTGAGGTCAGAGTGATTGTAGTGTGACCAGGAGCCAGAATGACTTCCTGTATCATGTGGCCATCCCGTGCGGTTGAGACCGGCGGTCTGTCATTACGGGCTGGAATCCTGCTACTAAATTGCAGGGCATGGCTGTTGACTCCCTGATTCTGGCTTAATAAGATCCAGGGTCGTCATTATCAGGCACAAAAGACCTTCAAACAGCTGCTTCTCCACCTAACAAACCACATTCTACTCCCATCCCTTGTTCACACATCTTCCCCTCCTCACAAAGCTAAGCTAGTATTTATCAAAAGGCCTGATGTGAACTTCTTGCATCTGTAACCATGCTGGAAAACAGACATGTAGGGAAGCACACTAATTGCTCCATCTGCACACACAGCCAGTTGTGAGTGTAGATGCATTTGCATTGGCTTTACATGAAGAATACAGAAAACAAATCTGTGTACTGCATGTTTATCTGTTTCTTTGGGTTAAAAAGTGACAAAGGTACACATGAGGCACATTCCTGTACCGCCTTTCTGGAGAATCAGTGGCAGCTGTGAGCTGCCACTGATTCACTGAGGTTTTGTCCAAACAAGACTATCAGTATGCTACATGCACTGCAATGTACAAGCAAACAGAGTAATTGCCCAGTCAGAGAGCAGGATTGTGCAGGTAAATGGCAGGTGGTGATGATGAGCAGCAAGGCTATTGTGCCAAGCTTGCTTTTCTTAGCCCAGTAAAAGAAGCTCCCCGATGGGTTCCCTCTGTGGGCTTCATGGATTGAGGAGGAAAAAAGCAGGATCATCTTCGGTAAAGTAAATTTAGAGAGAAAATATCCCTCAAATATTCTCCACATAAACAAGATGAAACTACCTCCGTTACTCTAAATTCTTCATAGAAATGTGTATCAGCATAAACCATGAAGCCTTTATAAACGGTAAACTAAAAATGGCAATGATGAGTACAAGTCAATTTGAGGGCAATGTTTGGTACAGATCTAAACAAAGTTCAGAATCAAGTTTTTACTGTTTACATATTAAAAAAAACATGACCTGTGGGGCTTCAAGGCTCTATTCTCAGGTCAGTGTTTTTTCAATCCCTACAAGGCTCCACATAGTTCAGATGATGGAATATTACAGCATCTCTTACCATGTATACACTGTGTGCATGTTACAGGCAGCTTTATATTTCTCTGAAACTGCAGCTCAAAGCTTTGTTCAATCAGCTCTACTAGAACAAAACAGTTTAGAGACAGAATTTCAGTTGTATTCTCCTCAGTTATTAGCCAAACTTGCAATGTGAAACTGTTACCCACTTTAAGTCATCAAAAATATTAACTTATATTCATGTACTTTATGTGGTGCTTGAATTTGAGTTGTACGTTTTTAATGTATTTCTTGTTAACAGAATTTCCTTTCCTTTTGTTTCCTTATTTTCTAGTAAAGAACTTACTCGTCTATAAAAGGTGTGTGCAAATAATTTGTCTTGCTATGTGTTTCAGTAATAACATTATAGAAAGACTCACAAAAGCATTGAAAAGATTAAGAAGACTTTCTGGAAGCTATAGCTGTGGAGGTGAAAACAAGAAAGTAATACAAAAGTGACAGAGAAATTAGTCAGGGGAATGAACGGGTACCATTTTAATCCAGGAGTATTATTATGTAGACATTATATTGGTTATTTACCCCATTATTTATTAATCACAGCATCTGCAAAATCTTCTAAGATGTGGAATATGGCTGTACCTTGTCAATATTCTTTGATCAGAAGGCAATAAAGCCACGTTAGCCCAACTCCCCAGCGCCAGCCCCTGCTCCAATATTAAAACCTGTGGGGGTTTCATCAGAGCCCAGGGCCCAACAAGCAAGTGAGCATAAACCGCGGACCAAACCCCAGCGCATTGCTTAGCCACATTACCCTGCAACCCACCAACCCAAATTTCATTAGAAACTCATTACAGAACAGAGCTGAGCCACGGGAGAACAGTACTGAATCACAAAGCACCAATTTAACACCAGATTTCACCAGCAGACTTCCCTTCACTTTGGCCTGGAGTGAGCTATAAAACATTACAGTTTCAAATATTCTCCAGATGTTACCAACATTTAAAAAATTTTTGATCTGCTTAAAATATCTTCAGAACATGTAGTGATAGATTTAGCTATAAAACATATTTATGATATGTAACCACTGAGTTGTGCACATTTCTGATGACTGAAATATAATCCAACAATAATGAAATAAAAAAAAGTTTTTTAAATGCAACAAAATTAAGAATTCACATCATTTTGTGTTTATAAACACATTAAACATTAGAATGTACATTCATACACTTTTTCTGCATTTAGTTATAAACCAGAGCTTTTATGCGTAAATGTCGATAATTTTGGAATTTCTTCATTTTCTCTATGATTTAAATATACTGGCTCTATCAAAGAAACTGGCAAACATTTAATTCTTTTCTGAGTTGTAGCCCTCTGAAACAAAGAAAAAAAGGCATCTCTCAAAGGTGGAATTTGAATCACACCCAAAGAAATGAATGAGTCTCTATTTAGGGATGTAATCGGTCAATCAAATTTATGAAAAAATTTCAAATAGAAAGATGGTTTTTATCAAATCGTGTCCAACACAGACTGACTTTTCATCTGTTTTTTTTTTTGTTTTTTTTCTTATTATTTTTTATTTTTTACAGTGTTTGTGTTAAAAGACCTGTAATCTCTGATTCCAACCCGTCAGCAGCAACTCATTACACTGATAAAGAGAGCAGCCTTCAAACCACAGGTCATGACCTCTTTCCACAGCCATATTTGATCAATTGACATGCTTCCTCTGCTTTATCACATGTATCAATATTCAACTAAGCAACAAAATCGGATGTGATTTATGCAGTGTATTTGTGAACTTACCTAGTTGGGAAAAAGATCCCCAAAGGAGTCATTAGGAAGCAAAGAGGAGACAAAGGAAATGAGAAAGTTAATGTTAGAGGTTTGGCTAAATATGACTTACACAAACGTATAACCATTACCAGTATTAAAATACACCAGTGTACAAAGTTAGATGTTTAGTTGGTTCATGTTAGAGATGGGCTATAGTTTGTTGTTGCACTGTTTCTACAGAAAAAAGACAATTTAAAAAGATGCGGAGCAGCCGGACGAACTGCAGGTGTAAATGAATTAACTGGCAAACTACAAGGAGCTGGTCTATTAACCAGCCATCTGCAGGGTGTTATCCAGCAGATAAATCACCTAATTAACCACTTAATATCAGCCTGCTGTGCTTGTGTAACTCTTTAAAGGGGGGGCATTATATAAAATTGACTTTTTTGGGTTTATGTTATTCCCTCATCACAAACATTCCTGGAGTGTTGCTTTGATTCTTTCATAAACTGAGTGTCTGCTCAACTCATCATAGGAACTATTTTTCAGTTTAATGCTTTAAGAACGGCTGGAAGCAGCATAATGAGAAGCATTGCTGTGATGACTTCCTGAAGGCGGAGCATCGGAAAGAGCAGGAGCTTCTTAAAGTGACGGAGGCCCAATATCAAGGCATCAAACTGCTTAGTCAAATTTCTCT
>NW_015114651.1:0-1662 GCF_001443285.1 Poecilia latipinna
ATAATAATAATAATAATAATAATAATAATAATAATAATAATAATAATAATAATAATAATAATAATAGTCAGATTAACAATCCAAACAGCAACACACCAAAGGGTTAAAAATGTTATAAAAATAAATAAATAGCATCACTTAAGATTGTCGTGAGGTCATGTGCAACAGTGTTCCTGACTATCTGTCATACCTCGTAAATCCAGCATACCTTGTGGTAATGCGCATGCACACATCGATGTTACGTTTCTTATAAATCCGTCATACCTGTAGAAGCTTAAATTTGTGTGTTTTATTTCTCAGAAGTTTACGGTAAATAAAAAAGAAAAAAAAAAAGAAAAATCTGATTATCTCCACGCAGTGTCCAGTAAGCGGTTATTCATGTGCTTTTTTAGGACATATTATGTGCAGTTTTCTAAAGAGGTATTAAAATATTAAGAAGGTAGATTAGCTATAGGGACAAAATATCCCGCGGGACACCAAATTTGTGGTCAAACAGTATTTGTAATAATAGTGACGCTAAACGGGACTATCTTATGGTAACGATATTGGAAACAGCAAAAATCATTTATGTTAATATGTTTGATTAACATAGCAGCTTAATTAATTAAAATTTACCGTAAACCTCTGAGAAATAAAACACACAAAATGAAACTTCTACAGGTATGTCGGATTTATAAGAAATCTGCTGAGTAAGCAGTATGTGGCGTAACGTCGATGTGCGCATGCGTATTACCATAAAATATGCTGGATATACGGGTGTGACAGATAGGCAGAACACCTGTCCTGATCTTGACGGACACAAGAAAACTCATGTCTACTAGCTTAATAGTAAACAGAAAAACAAAATCGCTGCGTCCCTGGGTGGGCTCGAACCACCAACCTTTCGGTTAACAGCCGAACGCGCTAACCGATTGCGCCACAGAGACAACTGCACAGGTCACAATGTTAGCCATAATTGAACACTGGAAACCAGACGAGGTGTTCACAAATATGTTTTTATGTTTCTGCACGGCTGCACAGTGGCGCAGTTGGTAGAGCTGTTGCCTTGCAGCACGACGGTTCTGGGTTCGATACCCGGCCCCGGTCTTTCTGCATGGAGTTTGCATGTTCTCCCTGTGCATGCGGTTTCCTCCCACAGTCCAAAAACATGTCAGGTTAATTGGCCTCTCCATATTGCATATATAATTTCTGCATATTTTCAGCAACTGACATTGATTAGTAGACAATTTTAGCGTCACCGGATAATAGCGCCTTGCATATACAACGTCACTGTCTAACGTGAAATAGGCGTTTACTTAAGTGAAAAAAAGTTCACAACTGACTAGCAAAAACCAACAAGAAATGTGAGGTCGCAGATATAAAGCGAGGCATTGGGGAAGCTTCACGTATCCGTACTCAACTAAGCTAGTGTTAGCTTGTGTGCCTCACATGCTAACAAGCTAATGGCATCACACCAAAAACCATAGACATAATATAAGGATAGACGCCTCATGGACCGCTCTCGCCTATTGTCGCTGACGAGATTTAGGGCGGCCATCTTGGAGCGGTAAAAATGACGTATCAGCGCATTTAATCGATCATAACACACTTTCTTGTTAATGGAAACCATATTCAAACATCTATAAAAGCAACATTTATAAACAATTGTATGTTTTTAATACA